>NC_052503.1:53148762-53338611 GCF_016617805.1 Bactrocera tryoni
GAATCGAAGCGGGATCCTCCGCATAGATTTTAGACTTTATATATCCCATAGAAAACAAACTAACGGTGTGATATCACACTATCTTGGTGGCCAATCGACCGGCCCTAACCGTGAAATTGTCTGCTCCCCGAAGTGTTTTCTCAATAAATCCCTTCATTGATGCGATGTGTGTGAAGTGGCGCCGTCTTATTGAAACCAAATGTCGCCGAGATTACGAGCTTCAATTTCAGACAACAAATAATCCGTTATCATGGCGCTATAACGGTCTCCATTGACGGCTACGCTCTCATGGACCGATGATACCACCGGCCAACACACCACACCAAACGTTGTTTTTTTAGATGCAATTTTGAATCTCTTCAGGTTGCTATTCGTCCCATATGCGCCAATTTGCTTGCTTACATTCCCATTGAGCCAGCAATAGCTAAAAATCTGGTCTAAAAATCCAATTCTAATTGGAATGCAGGCGGTGACATGTAAAGGTCTATATACCTTCACTTCCAACGTGTACTACGGAAATTATCCAGATGATCGCAAATTCACTAAGTGCTCTCCCCTGGTCAGTAAATCAGATTGAATGTTTCCAAAAAGCTCCCCATTGCTTCTTCTCGCATAAGAAAGCCTGAAAGTATATCAACGGCAGTAGAAGTTGTAGACATACATATAAAAGTCGATTACTAACAAATAATAATAGAGACCAAAATTGTCCATTTACTCGAACTGACAGGTAGTGTAATTTAGCCTTTCAAGAGGGGTTGACGACGAGTTATTCAAAAGACGGGAATATCTGTTAGTGATTAGGACAAATAAACTATTAATCAAGCGAAATTTGCATGGACTAATGGTCAAAATAACAGGTCATTATAATAATCTTTGGAAGGAAGAAGAGGGCCGCCATGGTATCATCTACAACAGTAATAAAAGGAAATAAGAGATCAACCATCCAGTAACTCTCTGAATGTGGAGAAAATGATTTAATGGAAAAGTAGTAAATGCTTTCAAGGTCTCTTGCAACTCTAAAAACTATTGCTATTGACTTTTTTCGGATTCCCATTGAAGGAACTAAAGTCTTTTCGACAAAGACCTTAAAGAAAGGTGTGTTAAATTGAAATAATCGTTTGTGAACATATATGATCTTAAAGGAATATGTTTTACCAATAATTCGTATTTGAATAATCGAATATATAATAAGTAAGAATAGGCTAAGTTCGGGTGCAACCGAACATTTTATACTCTTGCAACTAGTAATAATCAAAACCAGCGACATACCTCAAGATATAAAACGTAACCAGAGAATCGGAATATACTATACTACTCATACACTACAGACATTTTCAGCATAAGGTTTGTAAGAAAAACGAAAATCATTATACGTAGCATATGAGAGTTGGGGTGGTATCGACCCGATTTTATCTATTAACTTGCCACACTAAAAAATGTTCCCTTGGATTCATTAAGGTACCTCACATATAATTACCAATCATATGGAGCAATGTCAGCCGGATGTTCGGAAATCCCAGTAATAGTTATATTGGGACTAGGTCATGTTTTCGCATATAGTTGCATATAGTTTAGGCACATAAATAGTTTTAAGCAAAACACGCTCTGCAATTTTCATTGCGATAATCCACATCTTGACCGATATATGCGGTATAAAGTCACCCGGAAGTTTGTAAATCTTTACATTAAGTAAATGGAGGCTCAGGGAAATTTTGACCCGATTCAACCCCATTTCCGATACACAGAGTTAGTATTTTACAGAAAATGACACTCCCTGAATTTCAATTGTATATCCCATACATTTGCCGATATATTCGGTCAAAAGTCAACTATAGATACCTGGGTCCACATATACGGTGCCTAGGGGCTTGAACAATTTTAGTTTGATTTGGGATTTGGGCGATTTCGCCCATTAAGGAACCCTCATACCTTGCGCAGACGGATTGATGGACGTATGGACAGACAGACAGTCACCCGGACTTCAACTTTTCTGGTCATCCTGAAATCATCCAAATATACATAGCCCTATATCTAAGTCGCTTAGCTTTAGATGATATGTACAAGTACGTGTCTTTGCGCTTGGCGAGCTGTGAGAAACAAAAGAACTGGTCTTCTATATAATATATTACCATTTCTTGGCGGCTATATGATTTATCTGCTGCCTTAATATAAGATACAATACAATGATGCAAACAGGAGCCAAAATTAATTCATGGAAAGCTTGATTTTCTTCAACCAGCTGATTAAACTTCAAACCATCAGAGGTCCCTAACTGCGCATACTTCTAGATTATCTTCAATAAAATTTATTTTATAAGAATATACATAGAACTCTTTAGTAGTTTAGTCTCCAGTTAAGACTTTTAAAACAAATTCCTCAGGGCTTTTTTGTTACCGATTTTCGGTCAGAAATTTTTTATATTTCCTTTAATACAAAACATTTCATTGATAGAGAAAAGTAAACAAATATACACATATTTTTTCGAAAACCTTGTAGAGATACTAGTTCTTATTTTTATTTTTTTGTTCAAATTCTCGTAAATCTTGTCTTTTAGAATTTTTAAATCAGCAATACTGCCGGCAAATTTCATCAACCAATTTCTTTCGACTCTTCTTCAGATTACTGCGTATCTTCTGAGAGTCGAGTATGTAACAAATAATATCATGCATATTCTCAAAGCATATCAAACCGGCTGTGCCACAGTTCAGATCCAAATGGCGGAAACGATTCACATTACATGTACAACCATCGAATAGGAAATATATTTTGTCATAACAAGCGCGTCCACGAAATACCACATAATTACCCCATGGTGTCATTGTGAGTATGCGGTCGGCGCATTTAAAACCGGCACGCAAAAGTTTGCAGATACTCTCATAAGTGCCGCTCTCAGAGCCGACAACTGCCATATCGTAAGCCACGCAAGAATAGCCTGGGTAACTGTTGGGTTTGCACGTGAGAGGTGGGTAATCATCTCCATATCTGCCATCGTCCCCACAACTTGAATCGGTACGACCATAAGTCGAACGATCATCTTCACCATGTTTCTTACGAGTATCCCGACCCTCGCGACTACTGCGGTCATCTTGCCCATCTCGTCCATCTCGTCCATCCCGACCATAACGACTATCCTGGTCTCCACCGATACGACTGCCATCACCTTGTTTACGCCCATCATCATCACCCTTTTTTGTAGAATCTGTGCGTTTAACCTCACTCTCAGTGCGTTTGTCTTTATCTTTATCCTTGTCTTTGTCCTTATCTTTATCTTTGTCTTTGTCCTTATCCTTGTCCTTATCTTTATCCTTATCGGTTTTGTCTTTATCCATCTTCTCCTTATCTTTTCTGTCCTGTTCAGCCTTTTCCTTATCCGACTTTTCTTTTTCTGATTCACGTTTTTTTCTGTCTTTATCCTTTTCGGACTTTCTCTTATCTGAACCATCCTTTTCTTTCTTATCCTTTTTCTTCTTGTCTTTATTTTCTTTATCTTTGTCCTTCTTTCCTTTCTTGCCTTTTTCTGATTTATCACCCTTCTCTTTTCGCTTCTTTTTGCCCTTCTTTAATTTGTCTGTTTTTTCGCCTTTTGCTTTGCCTTTCTTCCCTTTGCCTTTTCCGCCTTTCTTTTTTCCCTTCCCGCCGCCGTCGCCACCTTTATGCTTACGACCTTTGCTTTTCTTTCTTCTACCCTTGCCATGTCGATGACCATCACCGCTCGAAGAAGATTCGTATTCACCCAGATCTTCTATTCCACCCTCTTCCTCTTCCAATTCTTCTTCTGACTCCTCAGTTTCACTCCTCTCGGGCATTTCCATTTGCACAATTCCAGATGTGATATCCTCTTCATCCTCATCGTCACCACCCAAATCGAGTTTACACTTCGTTTCGTCTTCCTCGAAGCAAAGCGTCTCATTCAATGACTTTACGTCGATATCTTCATTCAATATTGGTTCTTCGGGCGCTCCAATTGCTTCATTCGCAGCAAATTCTATATTATTAATTTTGAGTGTGTGTACTGCGAACTGTGTGGTGCGATTCGTCTCCAAAAGCATCTGGGTAAACACATTTAAAAGCATTTCTAATGAGCGAAACATTCTTAAAGTTGCATTTCTTTTCACTTCAACTTCCTTTTTATCTTCCTCCACGGGCAGGCCTTCAATGCGATGACGGTAGGGATCGAACAAGTAAAAGAAGTTATTCTTTTTGAATATAGCATAAATATTTTGATCGATTTGCACCAGCAAATTATTGTCTCCAGCGTCGAAACTACTAATCAGAGCAGCTTCAAGTTCGGTTTGCTTGAAGTTCGGCACACATTTCCAAGTGCCAGTGAACTTACGCGGTGTGAGCGTGTATCTAGCTTTGAACTGTGCAATCTTAAGACGATTTGGAAATCGTTCGATATCGATCGGTTCTTTTGCTTTCACACATTGCTCCCAACAGCATACGCACACGTTTACGCCATAGCAAATGATCTTTTCTACCATTCTCTCGTTCCATGTTGCTGGATGATCAATCTTGGCCGCCAATAAAGCTGCCACGCCTACCGGTAGCGCACTACGCGTGCGTATCGGATCGGGACTGTTGCGTAAGAGATGTGTCTCCCCCTTCAACACGGCATAGTCGTCGCTAATGACCTGATATTGATGTTCACGCTTTCCGAAATCACGGCTCATAGTCTTACCGTCGGTACCGGTCATTTTCACCACCTTCATTTCGCGCAAATTGAAAGGATCCGTGGGTTGTATGCCGGACAAATTATTTATCAAATGTATCACATTATCCAATGCTTTAAGACAGATCAACATTGCTCTGCCATTTTCTTTGTCCGTTTCTAAATCTTCTGGCTTACGACCATACAAATCCAGGACGAAATAAACACCTCGCGAGCGCCATACCATTTTATAAGTGCCAGCAACCTTGATGAGACAAAATCGATGCTTCGAAAAAAATTTTTTCATAGCTACTCTAAATTTATCCATTGTCATATCGGGTGGGGGACCCTCTTCTGGACCGACCGGTGGGCTAAAATAGTACTTCTCACCCAACTCTACTTGGAAAGCGATGTCATCCACCTTATGCCAACGCTTTACCTTCGCCTCCAATGGTGAATAGATATGCAATGGAGAGTCAACATTATACTCGGGATCAGCTGGTTTAACCAACAAAGCTTGACCTTCTTTTAGGAGACCATCCAGAGTTTCTTCAGTCCACTGGCTTTCCGGTGTTGTATATACTTTCATAAATGCCACTAATGTCGTGGCAAAACGATGAGGGTGCACATCGGGTGTGCTGGATTTCGTTGCAATTGTAGCTTGCAAGACACCGATCGGTGCACCCAAGGTATTAACATTTGTAATTTTTGACTTGCCTGGTATATAACAGGGAAATGTGTTTTAATTGAAAGAGCAATGAAGGTAGCAGAGACTTACGTGGACTGCAAGCCGTGGGGTCAGGTCCGGGCGCATTATAGTCGTGTCCACCAAAAATACTACACATTTTAGGCACGCAAAGACAGGTCGAAGTACAAGGTGCTTCAAATGGTTTAGCGCTAAGAATATTTACATAAATACTTAAATATCGGGATTCAAGAGAAGAATACAACATTGTGCCTTACATTGATGGAATCGGTTGGCGTTCGCGGGGGGGACACGCCGGTGTGCAGCAAATACCACCTTCATTTCCTCCGAGTTTGTTATCCTGATTCATTTCATTTACAAGAATTTTTGAATTTTGTGCTTTTAATATTTTGCGATTTTTTTATTATAATTTATTTATAATAATATGAAAATATATAGAATTTTTATTTTTCGTCTAAGTGATTGACAGCTTAGAAATGGGTTGTTAAAATTGAAATATTTAATGCGTTTTTTTTTTTTATAAACATATACATATATACATATGTATGAATGCCAGTATCGTTATTTAAATCGAATTGTTTTGTTATCGGTCTCTTACGAGTTTCAACAGGGATAACCTAAAATAAAATTTCTAGTTTTCCCACTTTATACTTGGTTCCAGCAAAGGTACTCTTCCTACACAGTATTTGAATAACAACAAAAAAAAGTTGAATTTCCTTCATTGCTATATGATCAATTTCACTGCTTTATGATCCATTCATAGGTAGTTTAATTTTCCGACAAAAATCTAATGTGGGTAGCCAAAAGGAATCGAGATTTATATCCGGGGAGAATTGTCTCCTCAACATCATTCCCCAAAGCTGTAAACGCCAATATTTGGTTTATGCTGCTACATTGTGTAATTCACATCTGTAAAAGTATAAATCGGGAGACCATACCTCCAATTATGTTTGAAAACATAGAGAAAGGGCTTCATTTTGTTATTCTATAGTCAAACACTAGTTAAAATTGTGTATCATATTTCCATTCCGGATAAGTCCAAAAGTAGAAACTAATACGGCACAACTGGCACATAACGGATAACATTTTTTAAAAAAGCTCATTGATTTTTTTTTCGCTAGCACAATAATTTCATTATATTAACGGGAATCATTACAAACACTCTTATATATAATTTTTTTTCTATATTTATAAATAATTTTCATTAAAGTAGCTTATTAGATTACTAAACATCTTCAATAAAATATTAATGTATTAGAAAAATATACGAAATGATAAACATAACTTATAAACTGAAGAAAACTGAAATAAAGACGAACAATGAGATATTTTCAGACCGATGCATAAGCACTGATTGTAGAATGCACGGTTTTAGGTGGTAGGTACAAAAATACTTGTATACAGATGGCGATAAACAGGCGCTGGTGTAGGTTAACTAAAAGAAACAATACCCTAGCACTCCATGGCTAGCGAATTTGAGTTTTCATTTAGCGCATTAACACCATTTTCAATAGGCATATTCAGACTGTTATCATCGCATGCCGCTTCTGGTGTATCCATTGACTCGCACCCAGTACCATTGAAGCTATTACCATTTGAACCAGCTGCCAACACTCCTGCTGATGTCGAAGTTGAAGCTCCGTCATCTGTATTGCCCATGGCATGCGCATGTAACTGACCATTGCCGTTTAACAAACCATTAGACGGTGTGTCGTCCCAATTTATTTTAAAGCGGGTAATGCGCGGTTTGGTAGCCAATATATTTCGCGTTAATTTGTCGAACAAAGGCTTTGGTGGCGGGTTTTCACGCATTTCTGGATCGGCATAATCATTATTAATGAAATAACCAACACGTACAAATTCCTGTCCACGATAAGAACAAGTAAGCAGTACTATTGTCACGCCAACAGCATCTTGTTCTGGAATTTTCGTCACATCGGGTGGATCTGCTTGAAAGACAAATATGTGACGGCCTTCTGGCACGGGTCCAACATATATCGTGTCCAGCACTTGATCATATTCCTCCGACTCGGCTGAGCCAACATAAATCATCTTCCATTCTAGATCTTCTTTTAACTCTTCAATACACTCGAAAGTAAGCTCAAATTGAAAAGGATTGAAGAAGCTGCTTGGATTGTCTAAAACGACCACGTTTGTGATATGCACTTTTGCCATGATGTCGTAGGCGATGCAGAGACAACCAGCTCGTCGAAAAGTCACTTATTTTATATGTTTATAACTGTCTATAATTTTAATACAATTAAACGATATTTTTTATACTTATTTTCGATTTATACGTTCTTTTTCTTGACTACAATTTGCAATTGTCTCTGGCGAAATTTTTCAACAAGCACAATAACCGATGACAATTCCAATTACCTCTGACTTTCCCGCCAAACAAATTCCAGTGGAATGTTTTGGCATCTCATGTGTTGCCATCATTTTGTTTTTCTTTGAAAATGTTAATTCCTTATCAGCTGATAAGTTTGTATGGGAAAGGATTCAGTGAAATCAAAATGTTTTCAACAAAGTAAAAAAAGCTTATTGACGGCAAAATAGTAAACAATTGATGTAATTGCTTACACATATAAGATAAATAGAAACATAATAGAAATAGCAAATAACGTTATAACTTTTTCACAAAGAAGTTTTTTTGAGATCTGAGCAATGGCAAAAATTTTAATTTTATTTATCAAAAAACGAAGGTTTCTTTCTTTTTTTCCTCATGAGTAAAAAGTAATTTTAATGAAGATTCTTCTCTTTATTGGAGATGCATTGATTTTCTTCACCTTAATATATTTTCCATTACAAACTGAGTTACAAGCCATATACTTTTACCTATTCCTCACGTTGCGATGTGTCAGTTGGAACACAAAACATTCGTAAGTTGCTTCCTCTTTTGTAAGAACAGTAAGTAGTCTGCATATTCTTTCATTAATTAAAAAAAGAAATTATTTTTCGTTTAAAGTTTGTTACATTTGAATATTTTGATAAATGTAAGTTTGACCTTTAATACGATATTAAATAAACGTAAAGAAAAAATTAATGTTACATACATATTTCACTTTGTCGAATACACTGTGAGTAAAATAAAATAAGTATAATTATTTGTCGAATGAAAATAATTAGGGTGATAACTATTAATTGATTTAGTTGAAAATCAAAACAAACAAATATGTAAATTCAGTGTACTAAGTGCTCTACTTGTATTAATAAGGTTTAAAAAAAATTGTTATTAGAAAGCTTCTTTCGATACAAAAATTATATTTATTAGCTATTTGCTGTAAAAGTAATGTATGATTTTTATTATTCAAAATACAACCGAATGTTTTAAATAAATATATACTTTTTAATATAAATGTAACATCATATTCAGTTACGTTACCAGTTACGTTCGTTATTGAGAGGTCACAAAATATTTTTAAATAAAATAATTTAAAGTTTTACGTATTACCCTGTAACTGTAAAAATTTTCAATAATTTTATTCTTCCTGTATTGCTATTAGAGAACAGCTGACAAATTGCAATTGTATCATCAGAGGTTGTTTTCGTTAATTTTTGTGTAAATTTAAGCTAATATAATAATAATATATACATTAAAAACCATTTAAGGTTACTCTTAACGTTGCAATGATTCACTTAACAGGGCACAAGTATAATGCCCGAGAGATCATACAAAATATGTTTTCTCCACTAGTGGGTGTGATTTGCAGTCCACTAGCCAACGAAGTTTGTGCCCGCAACAACTTGTCCTTCGTGGAAATGTTGCAACCATTTTCAAAACTGTTAAATGATGGTAAAAATGTTATCCTTTATTGAAAATCTTAACTACAAATAAGCAAAAATATGACGTATGTATTTGTGTTTTCACAGCTCAATTTCGTGACGTGTCGGATACAAGTGTTTCAATTAAAGGCTTACGTTTGAATTTCTGCGATGTTGATTGGCGTCCGCCGCAGACGGTGCTGGCGCGTAAAATGCTCAATGAAGCAGTAACAAATGCGCATAATGACGAAACGAAATCAGTAATCATAGGTACTTCATAATACTAAATAATGGCAGATATTTATTTGTCTGTATATATATTTTTGGTATTTTAGGAGATTTGAAATTAAAGTTACCAACCTCAGAGCCGTGGTTCGAACAATGGCGAGAAACCTTCTTAACTGTGCAATTTCCCGCTGACCACGAGTTCACGCGTCATTTTCTTACTTGTCTCATCGTATTGAGCAGCAGTGATCCGAACATTGTGGAGAGTGCACAAAAGCTTACACAACGCGTACATCAAATGCAAAGTGTCACACCACAAAAGTTGCCCAAGTGGTTCAATCCCACTAATGTGCTTAATAGTTACGTAGTGTTGCACGAGGGTTCACAAGGGGATATATCTAAGTATGATAAAAGTGTTTATATCAACTTAAGTATTATAATTATATATTGTACAACTTCTTTGCAGAGCTCAACAAGGCTACGAACTTCTAAAGTCCACATTTGGCGATAATAAATGTTTTCTGGTACAGATTAACTCATTAGATGCTACCGTGCCTGGAGAGGTGCCTGACTATTGGGCAACTTATATAAAACGTCAACCAAGAAATGTAAGCCCACCAACGAATAGTAATTGTCTTAACATTATTTCTCATTTCTAATAATTTGTAGGAGTTACAAGTGGATCAAATAAGTGGCCCCAAAACACCACAAGATGCTATGTCTATGATCTCAATGCCAAACATTCAAATGCTCAGCGATGCAATGTCCACCACCACCACAGACAGCAGCAGTGATATAGCCATTATACATCCCTTGAGTCCGGTGCAAGAAAGCGCCACGGAAGCTATTGTGAGTTTGTAATTTCTTTATTTTCTTTAATATTAACTTTTTCACTATTTGTATTTTCTGGTAGAGCTCGAAGTTTTCAGTGAGCAGCGAGAGCATAGCTTCGCAGAATATAAACGCTAATGTATGGGCAACTGAAACAGACGGCGATACAACAGGACATGGTGGCTGCCTGAATGCTATGGATGTTGAGAATTTACGTCATTTCGTCCAGGATTATACGGTACGCGCGTTAATACCGTACGCCGAGCAGATGGTGGCTGTTCTCGCAGAAGCGGTAATATTATTTAAATAAAAGTTGTGTTTGTTTACTTTTCAATTTGTAATTTAAATTTAGATTACAAACAAAAAAGGTGTGAGCAAGTCCTTATTAAGTGCCACCAAACGCTTATTTAGTAGCAAACCGGCTTCGAATGCGACTAATCAAAACGCTGTCATGTAAGTGTGAACCGTTATGCGTTGGTGTCGTTGTATATTTATATTTTCACTTTCCATAGCTATACTCACGAATCCTCGGAATTGCAAACGCGCAAACTTGGCGATCTCTACTTCATGTTCGGGCATTATAACCTAGCTTTTCAGGTGAGTACTATCTTCGATAATTTAGCACTCACTTCTGTATTTACGGCGTAATCAAATTTTGTTCACAGGCCTACCACCAGGCTAAACGTGATTTCGACGCCGATTCCGCTTGGCAATATTACGCAGGTGCGCTCGAAATGGCCGCCGTTTCAGCGTTTATGCTGGGCACAGCCTACCGCAAGACCTTTGATTATATGGAGGAAGCTATTAAAACCTATCTAAACGTTTGCAAGTAAGCATTACACTGCTTCTTAATAGAAATGACACTAATGTGTAATACTAAACACAACAGATTGCAGCAGTTTGCTACGCGCGCCACATTACTGAGCATGGAATGTCTACGCACATCGCGCATGTACGGCGAGGCGGCCAATCAGCTTATACGCATGACTAGTGAAGATGCCGACTTACGTTCGGCTTTGCTTTTGGAGCAAGCGTCATACTGTTACTTGGCATCGCATCCCTCCATGTATAGGAAGTATGCTTTCAATATTGTGCTTTCGGGCAATCGCTACTCACGTGCTGGCCAGAGGAAGCACGCTCATCGCTGCTATCAGCAGGCGTATCAAGTGTTCGAGAGTCGCGGTTGGAGTTTGGCCGAAGATCACATACAATATACAATGGCTAAGCAAGCTTGCGCCTTGAAGAGGCTCGAAGAGGCGAGTAGCTCGTACTCGCATTTGTTGCATCCAGCCAGTCAACAGAGCGCGCAACAACAAGTTATTTTCCTGAAGGAGTACATACAAATGCACACGGTAGGCTGACATTAAATTTTTTTTTGTTTATTGTGGTCTTGTATGATATAAGGTTAGATGTATCAAACGTATGACGAAATGAGTTAACTCCTTTATTGTTGTGGAACCTGCTTGAGTCAAAGCTCAAATTATTTTTATGTGTTGTTGTTGTTGCGGCAGTTCTAGGCCGGATACAAAATCCGGGTCCGTTCTTATTACGTAGACTCGACTGTCGTGGGAACGTCAAAAGAAAATGAGCTGTTTAAGGTCGGATCAATTGGAGGGGGTTCGATGGCGATATCCTTTCGATTTAAAAACAACTAATTTCAGACACATATCCGACAAAGATCTCGAAGTGCCGCGAGAATCCAGTGTCCCCTCAAAACTCCAAACACTTCCTTGCATTCCCAACGAATCCCATTCATCTAACACCCCTTTCTCAGAGGTTACTACCTCAGTAGGTTTAAATACGTAACCAACAAACTCAGACTATTTGTCGACTTTTACACTGGCCATTGTAAGCTCAAGAAGCTCTTATATAACATGGGACTAGCTTCTGGTGCGAATTGCCGGTTATGCGACATGAAGTCTAAAACTCCAGAAACCTGCTAATTGACTGCACAGCAGTCTGAAGGCCCTTGGATCCATGTTTCCAAATAGGGATTACATCGCCTCAATAGCACCTAGCAGTATATTGGAATTTATGAATTTGCTGGGGCTAGGGGAGTCGTTGTCCTTAGGTCGCGATATAATCCTCATTTATTTTTCTAATCTAATCTAAGAGAAATCAGTGAATTCCTTGCTCTAGCCCTCATAAGCCAAATATCCTGATACTCATCTCCCTGTTTACGTTTAAAGTAGGGAAGATTCGTGTTCTAAAATTTTTAAATTAAAGAATTTTGGAGTAAAAATTTAGTTTTAGATTTGAGCCTATAAAATATAACTTTTCATCCCAGACATCTTAAATAATGAAAAAAAAAGTTTTTGAATTTGAAAATTATAGTAAGAAATAAAAAACTTATTTTTCAAATTAAAAGCTGCACTGAAAATGGATAAAAATTTATATATTTTTTAATCCAGGTTTTGGGAGTATAAATTCTTAAAATTGTTTTTAATTATTTTTGAGGTTAGAAAATACATATTGAAGAGTTTCCATTTGTCACTTGTTTTATTATTTTCATACTTTATAGGAACTTATCAAACGAAATTCTGAATTGGGTCTACTTGCACTTGCGTTGCCGCAGGTGGCGCAAAACTCCGTACGCGTATTACTTTCCACACCCAGCACCATGGTTAGCGGACAACATGTAGCCGCCAGCGGTATTGACATAAAGGTTTAAGCCGCACTTGCTCTTGATAGAATATTTTCATTTAAAGCGCATATTTAAATATTACAGTCGAATTTTGCGGATGAACCCATTTGGCATAAAATGGAAGAGATGCTTGTGGCGACAGTGGATCCCAAAAGGGCTTTGGTATTCAAACCAACACGTTTTCTCTTCTCTAAAGAGTGCCCAGCTATAGAGAATCCACTGGCGGTGCAAGGCGGTGAGCAATTTTGAGAGATCTGCAATGTGTTTGATTAGACGTATCTTTAAATTATATTATTTTTGTATTCCAGAACCGATTGAGCTATCCGTAACGGTATTTAACACTGTCAAATGCAGTATTACCTTAAATGGCATCGATTTGCTTTGGCAACTGCAGCTGGATAATGGCGATATGCTTTCGAATGAATCGCTATACACACACAATGAAGAGAGTTCGAGTAATTAAGCTTTCAAAGATTTACGTCAAGCTCTTAATGATTGTATTTTCCTTTAACTTCAGGTAAAGCCGCCGTTAATGCCGCAATCAAAACCAATTGCGTGCCTTCCGTCGTTTTGGATGAGCGCTGCGAACATACGATTTACTTTAAAATTACACCAAAACTAACGGGACTTTTGAATATAATTGGCGTCGTGGGTGAGGTGGTGCTAACAGCAGAGCCCACTGCCTGTTTGCAAGGCATGCTGAAATTCGAAACGTCGCAAGTCAAGGTGAAAGGCAAACAAACCACACAAATGTTGATGGATAATAAAATGAGCATTAAAGTGACACCGGCTGTGCCGGCCATGTCTGTTAGCTTCACGCAGCTACCAACAAACCTAATAGCCGGTGAGATACTGCCTGTTGTGGTGAGCCTGCGAAACTCTGGCATTGTGCCGATCGAGGATGTTTTCCTTTGTTGTGATCAACCGCGCTGGCTGACTTTGACAGATGTAGATACGGAAGTGCCGTTGTCTATATTGAAATGTAATGCTTGAAACCATATTTAGTTTTCGTTCTAAATTTAATTATGTATGCCCTACAGCTGTTAAAGATCTCTCCAACGAGAAGTTATCGAAAGATCGCGAGCTGCGTCGTCAACGTGTTTTCCGCTTGCTAAAAAATGAAAACTCCGTTAGTTTGAAACCGCAAGAGTGCACAACTGTGTCGATGCACATACAGGCGCCCTACCAGAAAGGCGATTTCACATTGCGTCTTCTATTCCTCTATAGTTTGCCAGATGGGACTAGTGCGTCCATTAAATACCGTCTGGTGCGCCACAATTGGCAATTTCAAGTGCATGAGTGTCTGCACGCTGCAGTGACATGTGTGATAAGCAACACGTTGTCGGGCGAGCTGGGTCTTGATGTTGCTGTTAAGAATGAGAGTAGCGCGAAAAGGTTTGGTGCAAGCGATATGTATATTAATTCCATCGGAGTATATAGCGCCGACCATAATATGAACAGGAATAAGCTCTACAGTAAGTTGCAACATTTATGAGTAGTCTTTAACGGACCGGTTCTAACAGATGTGCAAAATTTTATTTACAGTTACAAATCAAATGGGCATTTCTACTGGCAGTGATGGTGGTAAGTTGGTTATTAAAAGAGCCACATTTTTTTTTTTAATGCATTGTTGACTTACAATCGTTTTTATTTCATTAAGCGCGCTTTCTGCCGATAGGCAAGTCAATGAATTTCCAGTGCCGTCTTGAACGCAACAAAACCAAAACCACTTCGCCACCTGCTAAGTTGCTTTATGAACGGGTTT
This sequence comes from Bactrocera tryoni, assembly GCF_016617805.1. Taxonomy (NCBI): domain Eukaryota; kingdom Metazoa; phylum Arthropoda; class Insecta; order Diptera; family Tephritidae; genus Bactrocera; species Bactrocera tryoni. The sequence continues at coordinate 53,163,350 of NC_052503.1, forward strand.
CATTTGTTAACGTTATACCCGCTATCCATGCTGATAAAGCACACACACAAATTCCTTCCGTTTACGAAATGTACGGCTTTTTGGCTAAACATGAGACTTTATACTTCAACACCAACATCAATACAGATGAATTCAACAGCGCTATAGCGAACACAGATCCACACACTACAGTGGTGTTAAATTGGGCGGCACAAGTCAAACTTAGCCAAGACGAGACTCCACGTTTGGTGGCTGGCCAACATTTCATACAATTACGCAATCTTTATGAAAGTTCCACTTGTCTGGGCGTGCAAGCATCACAACACGCTTTTGTTGATATTATATCAAAGCCCCAACAGTTGCGCAGCATTGCTGAGTTCGCTTTGAATGACACGGATGCGCAGCCCTTTGCTGTGTTCGCCGATGAGCAGCGTTGGGTGGACGATGAAGATGACGCTGAGGAAGCTGATGACAACGCGTCATTTTGGGAGGTGAACACAGATTATGTGGGCAAGCGTTGTTTGTTGGTGGATGAAAGTTTAACACTTGCTGTGAAAGCTTGAATATAAATGTTTTATCTTAGTTATTTACTATAATTTTTATTAATGCGTAGTTTCTATCAATGCCACAGTGCAATAAATAATAAAAAAATATATGTATAATAATTAAGTGTTACTTTTATTAAAATTTGCTAATACCATACAATTATACTAAACACTACGTCATTTAACGAACATTAGACTAGGCAAACACTGCTTATATTTACTTATTGCTACACAGACTTGTTAGACAAAGTGTTGTCTAAAAAACAGGGACATTTTATTTTTGCCTTAACGATACAAATTTAGTTGAGCAACTAACTCTCTCTCGTCGATTTCCTTCGTATTGAGGTCGGCCTCTTGCTTTTTTAATAGTTCAAAAATCGCCGCAAGTTGTTCTCTTTCGATTCTAGAATATTACGTTTTCATAAGCATTAAGAATTTTTTTGGGTATTAAAACACTCACTTGCGTTCTTCCTCCAATTGGTCGCGCGTCAATTGAGCTTCCAACTCTTTGAGCCGCGCTGATTTCATTTTACCAACCAGTCCATCACCTAACGGATTATCCGTGTCGATGTCGTCTTCGTCACTGCAATCATATAAATCGCCTTCAGTTGCCAGTAGATTAGGCTGCTCTTCCACTTCACGATCCAAGCGTGAGCCATACAACTATTGTATATAGTTTGTTAATTTTCAATAAAAGTATACTTAATAATAATCACCCCAATGTCCTTCACCAAATTGGAAAAGTAGAATGCTAGTATAACCGCAGCTAGCATCGTCACAGTGCTCAGAAGGTAAACATTATCGAAAGAATCGAAAATTTCCGCAATGCCTAATAGTCCACCCATATTATTAGCTCTTTAATTAACAAAATATATTATATTTTTAAGCAAACACAAAAATGTTTAAATTCTATCGCCCTCGGCAAAAGAATTGGTCGATAAAAGTAAATAAACAAACACGACAACCCGATAAAAGATAAATTGCATAAAAATCTCTGTATTACAATTGTTATTTAATTCAATTACTTGCGGCAAAAAAATTGCGTTGATAAAGGTAAATAAACAAACTCGAAAACTTAACAAGAGAGAAATTGCATAAAAATATTTGCCAAAAAATTCAACAGGGTTGCATAGCACGTCATAAATGAAGTACACAAATTAATTCCTCTACGCTGTTTTTGGCGCAAATAGTTGTCATGCTTGAAAATTATTTAAATTATAAAAAAAGTCAAAAATTAATTATTAAACTCATATGTATGTACCCGTTAGAACAACAAAAACACTTTTAAAATAAATTATCCAAAGCACTTTTTAGTTATCATGCCTATTTTTCGTTGTTACTTCTTACAATCGGATTTAACAAAATATGATTGGGAAAGGAAATTTAATTAAATGCAAAAGACAATGGTTTAACTATAGCTGTTAAGCAAGCCCCATTGAAAATATATAAAGCGATTTGAAGATGCGGTTTGCTAAGAAAAAAATCAAAAATTCAGAAGAACTTTGGACTGGGATCGAGGATGCATGGTACACAATTCCACATAGTAGGTGTCAGAAGTTAGCCAAGAGTGTGTCCTGACGATGCCAAGTAATTTTGAAAAACCACTGAAAACGTTTCCGGAACTTTTATGCATGCATATACCCACATCTTGTTTTTTACATCCCACCAACGCCAAACACAAGATTAAGATATGTTCTCTTCTTGAGTAGTTTCTTTCATACACAATTGAAGCACATCGGATCGAATTCAAATTGTATATATTCTCGTTCTTAAAAAATGTAAAAAAAATATTTGATTTACCAAGACGTTGCATTGCGAAAAGGGTTAGCTGAAACATAGCTGGTATCCCCTGCCACAAAGACCGAAAATAAAACTCATAGATTTGCGAATTCGTTGAAATTTATTTATTTCAAACATGGCTCGGTTTTTGAAAAATGTATAACTTTCATTAATAAACTTATATGCGTAATTGTAATGTAACTTCAACTCAAATATTGTTTCTTCAAATAACATATATGTATGTGACCTGGTCTACGGAAAGGGGGCTTAGGTGTCAAAAAATCAATTTTCACTTTTTAGTTGATTCGGATGGAAGATGAGATGCTTTTTCACGTGATAGAATCCAAAAAGTCATAACGTTAGCCGCACGTTAGCTCCCTTTTCGTAGACCAGGTCACATATTTTGTTTAACAACTTTGTACTTAAATTAAATTCATTTGTACTTGTGGGTTAACATAGCACTTTTTATATAACAAATTATAAGATGTACATTCCACTAGGTAAAATAAAAAGTTGAGGGATATATTAGTAAAGGTGCTACCTGTAGGAAAGGTTGCAACTTTTTAATTAAAAAAATTGGAATTAAAAACAGTAAACCTAATTTTTAACCCTTAATGTTTGGGTGCAAAAATTGGAAATTTAATTTTGAATTCCGATTTTACAAAATTTTAAATTGATAAATATAAATAATTTGAATATGTAAGTTAGCGGATCAGTACTCTAGAGTTTGAATATGATGACTCTGTGCCAGTTCCAGTTTAAAATAATAGAACACGAAGTACGCAAGCGCGAAAATTTTTTTGTGTAATTTTTAATTACAGACCTGGGATCAAACTTTTTTTAATTCAGTACTTGGGATTAGAACTTTGAAAAATATTTTCAGTTAATATTTTTGAAAACACAACATAAAAAAAAACTTAAATAAATTTAAATTCAATTATTTTCAACTCTCTCAAGCTTTACGGTACGGTACGAAGGTATAGCTGAGTTTTGTTTATTTACCGCACCACACAGATGAAAGTTTGCCTCATCGAAAAACATGATTTTCTTCATACTTATTATTATTTTGATAATAAGATTGAATAATTTGTAAACGTTGTTCTTGCGTACATCTTTCCATGATGAAATTGTAAACTTTACTGAATACAATGAAAAAAAAAATTAAAGATCATGACATCTTAAAAACGCCGAGACGACTTAGAAACTATCGAGTGGTACGACTTGTCAAATAAAGTGCTATAAGAGATTATCTTCAAACTAGCGAAGTTTAATTAACTGGAAATTCAAAAATTAAAAATTGGGCAGAAGCAATGTGGCTTGGCAACATATGTTCCTAGCTTGAGAGTACCCTCCCGATATTTTTCAAAACATGGTCCGTAACCGGATGGGTTTCTCATTGACTAAGATAAGAAAAAAAATTATTGAACAAGTTTTTTTTATAATAAAATTACAGTTTTGAAAATTCAATAGGAGATTCTGTTGTCTTATCTTTTATAAATGGCTTCCCCCTACCTTTAATCTTTAATAATTTCATTTAATTTGTTCTTGTTGTAGCTGCCGGGTCCGTTTCGGTTATAGTCATTTGAAGTTTCTTACAAGTTATTTATTCTAATTTATTAGCTGTTATTGAAAGAATAATTAATACGTAACGGCAAATATATTATCTCCAGAAACTGGTTGCAATTAACTGTGAAAATTTTACAAATAAGCATGTGTTTTCTTATAAATGTATCCTATAATGTAGAGTTAAAAGAACATAAAAAAAATGAACCAAGTCTGTGCATAACGCAGTGCGAGAATTGATTGGCCAATAGGCTTATGCTATTTTATTTAATAAAATTAATAAAAAAAATGCAAAGTTTAAGCTTCGAAAAACCAAAAAATATATCAAAATATAAGAAGTTTTTGAAAATCATATTATACTTGCATATCATATTAAACTTAAAATTAAAAAAAATAAATAATTATAGCATGCTAAATAAATCAAGTTTGTACTTCATCTTTAAGTTCAAAAAAATACTATTTCAATATGAAATATTTTATTAATAATAATGGATCTTACGTAATAACGCCACCGCAGCAAAAACCTAATGCCATGTCCTTAGATTTTTTCACTTAGAATTCAACGCTTCAATAAAATATCCGGCCTTGATCCAACAACGAGATGCCCTTGCTCCTTTCGCTTTGAAATCCCTTCTGATGACAATTACCTTTTTGCTGCTGTGACGTTAATTTGTAAGCACAATATTAATTTATATTATTTCACTAGTTATGGTATTGTGGTTAAATTTGTTTATCTGTTTTTATTTCTTCGTTTAATAGTAAATGAACACATTAAACATTTAAATGCAATATTGATTGTTGATTGTAATGTTTCAAAGCTAATTTTCACAGCCAATAATCATTATGCACGATGTTGATTTACTACTTTTAGTTATGGTTAGTTAATTAAAAACTATCTGCATCGCAAAAACTTGAATTTGTATTTACTCTAAATATACAAAAGATTGAACACCACGAAAAGGGTTTCCTTCTCATTCTGCTAATTCATTGAATTTGAAATCAAAATCTTTTGCACTACGTTTTATGTGCTGAAAGCCAGCTCGACTCTTACGTTGCATTTCCAAAGGTGTAGTGGCATCTTCACTTTCACAAAATGTTTTTGAAAATATCTCGCATTGATTGTAGAAATTTTTCAGCATGTGTTTATGAAGAAGATGTTCATGCAATTTTAATTGCATTATTGCTTTCTTTGCCAGTAGTAGGCGCACTACTAATGTCAGCGGCCGTTTGTACGGGTCGTTGGTCAACTAAAGAAATAAAATAACATGTATTTAGTATTAGAGAAAAAATGATATATATACATTTTATATTACAGTGCTTTCCGCCTCAGGGTGAAAGAAGATTTGCGTTACATTTAATATCTTCTCTACAGCTTCTATTAAAGTCAATGGTTCTTTGATCCCTCTTATGATAGATACCGCTACAAAAGTATCAAAAATTCCACCTAATTTAACGCCGTGGCGATTTTTAAGGTGATCAACTAGTTTATGGCTATAATGTACCACTTTGCGTGGTCTCTCAGCCTCAAGTAGATGCTTCATTTCCCGAAATATACTGCCCAATGCGATAATGTCGAATATGTAGACGGTTTGAAACGTGGCTAGTACCATCACGGATGTGCGATGAGCGCGACCATAGTCCACCGGCTCGATAATAAGTGCAACAACTGGTTGAACACGAATGTCTGCTAATGCTTTGTGATATTTTTGATCAGTCTGCGTAATGCATACCATCGAATTTAGTTGCTCGTGTATCAGATCTAATTCAGATGTACTAAGCGAAATATCATTTTCTTCTGATGATGCAAGCTTACTTTCTGTCGACGAAGTTGGCGACCTCAGCGCTGTATTGTAGCTAGTGGGACTTTCTGATGATGTAGGTGATGTAGTCGAATCACTGCAACTATTTGAGTTACTCGAAGGTTCATCTTCTCTTATAATCTGTAACTTTTTAATTTGAGGAAAAGCTAAAATTTGCGGCGTGTTATATTGACAATTTGAACGTTGGTCATAAGGGTTCTCTAATTCAATTATTCTGCGTTTTGGATCAACAAACTTTAATGTGCCTGTCAATAATTCACTGGCTGTTTGCACCAATAGCATCTGTCCCAATTGTAGCGTGATGTCCAAAGACTCCATTTTTTATGTTTACAGTTAATAGTGTTATATGCGTTTTGCAGTATGAAAAGAAGCCAGGATAACCTTATACTTGATTTAAAACATTTAATAGAGGATAAAATACGTTTTTTGTTATAATTTCTTCCAAAAAATTACAGCACTTTGCACAATTGTTTCGAAAAACGTTGCTGCTACAAAACAAATTTGACTAGTGAAATAAGCAAAATATCAACTAAATTGCAAGTGTCAAAAACAGGGTTGCGTTTCAATGTTATTGAAAAGGTTTTTTTGAAGAGTTTATTTTTTCGTATTTTCTGATTTAATAAAATTAATTTAATATTTTTTAAATCCTATCAGAATAGAAAACGATTACAAAATAGGGTAAATGTTCAGCAGAGCGGCACTTCCGAAAACGTGCACCAATTTTCACGGAAAATGTCTTAAAATAGTCGTTTTTAGTTCTACTTTACGAATATATTAGGCGCGTGCTTTTAAAAATAATATTTTCTTTATTTTAATAGAAAAATATGGTATTTCCCGAAATCAAAAATTCACTTTTGCACTTTACACGTCTTTCGATGTTAAAAATATATTTTCTATCAATTATATACACGTACTTATTGATGGTCTTTAATTAATTAATTAGAGAAATGGTTTTTCGTTATTTTTATAAAAATATGTAAAACTTCACAATCAAATCGAGCGCTCGAAAAAAAATAACCCTGGTCGGTCCAACACCCCGGCGTTCATAATTCTTCTGTGTCCAACTTCTTCTTCTTTCTGCAATAATAATGAATTATAAATTTTTCTATTATGTATTTCTCATTTTTACCAATTCTCGTTCAGACCCGAAAATTGAGAATATCGATATTTTAATTTCTTTTTATTTTTCCAATTATTATTATTTTTCTATTACGTGTCTTTCATTTTTAATTATTCTTGTTTAGTCTCGAATATCGAGAGTATCGATAATTCGAAACCGATCGCTGCCTGTATCACTAGTACCCAATTGAATTTCGAACAGTGATGCCATTTATAGCGTTTTCGGAAAAGCCGCTCTGCTGAACATTTACCCAAAATATAAACCAAATGAAATTTTTTGGCATGTCGTGGTTTTTGTTGTAACGGTTCTCTGGTTCACATTAAGATGGTAAGGTTCAAATAAGTTGTCATCGAAGTAGAACGGTGCTGTGCTCGATTGGAGATATCAAGAGACATCCCGTTATATTCCGGAGTGCAGTGTTGTGACATCTCTGTAGCTTTCCAGTTAAGAACCGCTCGGTCGATTGCCTTGTATGTTGCCAAGAACGATTTTTTGTCTTTTCCCCATGTGCTGCCGGCTAACGTCTTGAAGATTTTGTACTTTGGCAATAATCGCGGTCGCGTGAGGAGTGAAGGGGCACAGGCCGTCGAATGTCACACCTAAATCTTATTGTTATTGACAGTCGTAATCTTAACGCTATCGATTGCAATATTAAGGTGAAGTCTGTACTCCTTCGTCCTGTTAGTCAATATGGTCAATGTGGATTTAGTGGGGGAGAGTGTTAGGTTCCGTGCAGTGAGGAAGCGAAAAAGGTCGAAGAGACCGTTTATTTTTGAGCACATGCCATCGATTTCATTGTCCGACGACAATATCATGGAATCATCAGCGTACGAGGTAATAGAAATTCCTGTTGTTTGAGGAAGTGTCGGGATGTAGAAGTTAAATAGCAACGGGGAGAGGACACCACAGCAGTTCAGGTAGTGCATAGCCTATCTCTTTAGCCCTGGAGGAAGCGTATATTTTCCGATGTCCTCAAGTAACACTCTGTGGTTGACTTTGTCAAAGGCTTTTTAAGAGTCTAATGTTACGGGAATCGTTGTTGTTGTTTTAACGGTTTATCAGTCCCCGTTAGGATGGTAAGGGTTATCTGTGTTGTCATCGACATTATCTACCGGGAGGCCCAGGAAACGTGCTGTTTCGACGGGGTCGGACCAAAGGGAAAAGGGTGTTAGTTGAGTTGGGTTGGTAGGGCATGCAAAGAGGTGGTCAGTGTCATGCGGAGACTCGTTGCATGCAGGGCATACATTGGGTATGTCTGGGTCAATTCTGGATAGGTAGGATTTTAACCTGCTACAATATCCAGAACGAAGCTGCGCTAGGGTCACTCGCGTTTTTCGAGCTCTTCGTCTGCGATGGGTGGTGGTTTAGTCAAGAAAGGACCTTTTGATGCTCCTAGGAGGCGGTTCCGCTCCAAGCAGATGGCTGCAAGGGTGATTTCTACGAAAACATCCCAGCAGGAACTCTTGGAGAGGAGTTCATTATGCTCCTTAACCGGGTGCATAAGCGTCTCACTGATTAGGTGTTCGATAGGAGACATCAAAAAGCATCCCGTCGTGGTCCGGAGTGCAGTATTCTGGCAGGTCTGGAGTTTCCTCATCTGCGTACCACGGCATCCAGGCGACCATATAGGTGTTGCGTAGTTGAGGACCGGCCTGCCGATTGCCTTGTATTTTGCCAACAATGTTTCTTTGTCTTTTCCCCATGTGCTGCCGGTTAGCGACTTGAGGATTTTGTTGCGGCTCTGTACCTTGGCAAAAATCGTGGTCGTATGGGGAGAGAAAGAGCATAGACTATCGAAAGTTACACCTAAAATCTTAGGGTTATTGACAATCGGAATTTTCACGCCATAGACTTCAATATTCAGGACTGTACTCCTTCGTCCAGTTCGTAAAAATGGTCGCTGTTGATTTTGTGGGGGAAAGTGTGAGGTTCCGTGAAGTGAGGAAACGAGAAAGGTCGGAGAGGTAGCTGTTTACCTTCGCATACATGCCATCGTCTGCATACGAGGTTATGGAAACCCCCTCTTGTGGCTGCGGGAGTTTCGAGATGTAAAAATTAAACACTAGCGGGGAGAGGACACCACCCTGCGGAACCCCCTGTTTAATTCTTCTCAGTTTGGATGTTTCACCTCGAAATAGTAAGGATGATTGACGACCGTTCAGGTAGTTCGTGGTCCACCTCTTTAACCCTGGAGGAAGCGTGGTTTTTTCAATGTCCTGCAATAGCGTTTTGTGGTTGGCTGTGTCAAAAGCTTTTGACAAGTCCAACGCTACGAGGATCGTTCTCTGGCAGGGTGGTTTCTGGTTGAGGCCACGAACTATCTGAGCGTTTATGACCCTAAGTGCTGTGGTGGTGCTGTGCACTTTTCAGAATCCATGCTGGTGGCTGGCTAGGCTTAGGTGGTGAGTGAAGGTCGGGAGTAGCAAGGCCTCAAGTGTCTTCACTACTGGGGAGAGGAGAGTTATCGGACGATAAGATTTCCCTTTTTTGGCGGGTTTCCCAGGTTACAGTAGTGGGACCACTCTTCCGACTTTCCACACATCGGGTATTTGAAGAGTGGTCAGCGACAGATTGAGGACCTTGGTGAGATAGCCTACTCCCGTCGAGCCTAGATGCTTTAGCATTAGCATGTTGATTCCATCAGGGCCAATGGATTTGGAGGATTTTGCTTTGTTGATGACACTCTGAACCTCCTCATCGGTGAAAGTAAGTGGTGCGCAGTCATTTGGCATTTTGCGCAGCCTTCGGTTAACACATCTCTTTGCTTTGTCTACCGAAGGCTGCAGTGTAAACTGCCGGCTAAAGGGTCCGAAGAGGCATGACCATTGAATTGAATCTCAACTCGGTCGTCGTGTCTCTTCGGATTAGACAGAGCTTTGACAGTAGCCCAAAGCTTACTCACACCGGTGGAGAGGTTGCAGGACTTCAAGTGCTCTATCCATTTCGTCCGCTTATATTGATTTACCATACGCCGAATCTCCAAATTGAGATCACTTATTCGGGGATCTCCGGGATCGGCATGGCGTAAGGTGTCGTGCTCATTAGCTAAAACGGCTGCTTCGGCTGGGAAATTGTGGCGGATTTCCGCTATCCTTCCAGCCGGGATAAATCGAGCGGTAGCTGCTGCGATTACTTTGCGGAATCGACGTTCGCCAACGCAGTAGGAATGGGTAGAGCTTTGAAGGTGCTCTCAGTAAATTCTGTGAAGCCGACTCAGTTAGCTTTATTAAAGTTAATGAAGGTACGGTTGTTCATAGAAACGAAATCGGGAGGTTTCTCGATCGACATAATTATGGGCAGATGATCTGATGCGAGAGTGAGCATAGGTCGCCAGGTGTTGTTAATTATCCCACCACCATTAGTGATGGTAATATCGGACGATTTATTACAGGTGCCCATAATTCTGGCGGGGCTTGTCATTTATTGTACAGAATGTCGAATCACTTATCTGTTCCGCCAGCTCCATTCCTCTACGATCATTTCACTGCGCGTTAAAGTTGCCGAGTACCAAACGGTATTCATTACGAAGTAGCGCACGTACATATGTTCGGGTGGTATCCTGTAGGGCAACATGTAATTGGGGACTTTTCATAAGTACATATTACACATCGGGTGAGCGGAAAACTATACCCTGAGATTCTAGGATAGTATTCGTGCGGTCGATTTCGCTATCGAAGAAGATTTGAGCTTTAACTTGGTTTCTTGGACTGCAGCTATCGATACGTGTTCTCTGCTTTTAAATGCAACTATCTTCTCGATCTTGCTCTGGAGTCCGTTGCAATTGATTAGTAGAATCCGATGCAAGAAATGCATTTGACTGATGTAACATTTCGACGTATGACGGTCTGAAGACTGTATGAGGAAGACTGTGTGAGGAACCAGGAGTTGCTGAGTGGTTCTCGCACGTGAATTGGAGCGGGATTAAGGTTGGAGGAGACTGATCAGAATAGAAGTCATGCTGCCGTTTTGATCTCCTATGGACCGTAGAGGTCCTTTGTTGAACACTCGGGTGGAGTGGCGGCGTAGATTGCACAGCCATAGAGGCTAGGTCCCAGTGGTGAGTTGGCAGTATGGGGCCACGTAAGTCGTTGTCCACTCACGGTGTGTCTTAAGGTCTGAGCAGGTCTTAAGATGGCTCCACCCATTGCATGTATTACACTTAACCGATGTGAAGTTAAAATAGAACCTTTTGGCGCGGACACAGCAGAAAAATTTCTTCGTGCCCGGGTTGGACTCAGTGCCAGCACGAGTTAAGAGGATACAGAGCAGCCCTGCTTCAAGGCGTTGCTCTAGTGATGAAAATCTGATTCTGAAACTCACCGATTCGAACGAGGTTAGACCTTCAATAGTACAACTTGGCTGGTTAAAATCCTAGTCAAATCTGGTAACGTAGCCCGGCTGTTGTGGGAATTGCATGACGTGCTTTTACTTGTTTTGTCAGGCAATGTGCAGCTACAAATATTTAATACATACATTCGAAAGCCAAATAATTTTAAAAATTTGGGTGTCATGTTTGATAGCCAATTCCTTTATTACCAAATCATAGAGCTGAAACAAATCCTCAAGTCACTACCCGGAAGCCACTGGGGAAAAGATATCTTTGCAACTTAAAAGGCAAATGGCCGATTGGTTACGCGGATGTACAAGGAAGAGCGCAGATGAGGAAGATTTATGTTTACATAACGAGTTCTGCGACTCGCTTAATCAGAATCGACCCCGATATTCCATATTTATGTTTTACATGCATTTTCCGCATGTCTTTTTGCAATTCCCATGAAACCAACCACGGTCCGACCATTTAATTTTTTATTTCATGACCAGCGAAATTGTTGACGGAATTAAAATCTTTTCTCCAAGCAGCCCTCGTCGTATATATTGTAATAATACCTATTTTTTTAAAGAGCTCCGAAAGTATATATACATACATATGTACTCGTATGTCCTTAATAAACGGTATATGTAAATCATTTTTTCTACCCAAAAAGCTCTTTTAATTTCCTCCGCAGACATCTCGATTTTTTTAAATTTATACCAATACAAAGCCTCCAACAAATAGCAAGTAAACAAAGGGAATCAGTGACAAATACTGAAACACAACATAAATAATCCGTCGATAAATACACCGAAGGATATTCTGCGGGAAATGGAAAATTTTAAATTGCCTCTGCTTTTGTATAAATGCTTAAATCAGTGAAAATCCGCAGTTGATATATCAAACAATATGTGAAATGGAACGTGAGAACGCGGAAATGTTCGCGAATGGCGTGAGAAGCGAAGAAATAAGACATTGCGTTTTCTGTTATCGTTTGTAGTGCAGCTTGTTGCTGCGGTGGTTTATGGAGACTCAGCTGTTGAGATCTGCGCCAAACAATATGGAAAGCGCAAATTAACAAAATAATATAAATTCCGTTATTGGAAGCTTCAGGGATGCAGACATACTTAGCAGAATCCTAATTAGGGATGTTTTATATAATAAATCTTCCAGTGTAGCTTTCAAAAAATGGGGGAAAAACATTAAAATTGAAAACAAGAAGACAATTTGCGACGAGTGTAAGCAACAGATGAGTCCTTAAGTTCTAAAAGAATAGTTCACAATGAACGGTATTCCTTCATTTATTTGAACCCAACTGTTTGGATATATTTACCCTTTGTATTTCAGTTTACGTCGACCCCCTTTTAATACTAAGATTTGATGAATTTACTTCGGTAAATATTGAAAGCTATGAAATTATACTATATAACTCTTTGCTAGTTTTACAGTATGTGGTTGTTCGATATGCCCCAAAATACAATTCTGGTACGTGCTTTAACTAAGGTGGGTTTCCTCTGGCAGCATTTTTTGTTGAATAAAAACAAAACAACTTGTCGGAGGAAAAATTACTAAGTGGTTTATCCTTACGGGCCATATTAATAAAGTCAATTTTCATTCCTATCACACCCCGATGAATGAAGATTTCTAAGCTCGCGAACTTAATAATAACAAAACAATGTTTAAAATCCGATAAATGCTAACCATCGCCAGAAAAGGTATTACAAAAGTAGGTTTTCTGGTAAAACTGATACAGCTCCAAGGTTTTAGATGGCATGACTTTCTTTATAACTATAGGTCATATCATAAAGAAATTTATTACTTATGCATTACTTAGAGAGTCGATTTTCACAAACTTCTCTTAAAGCAGTGGTCGGCATGAGAGGATCTGTCACTGTGTTGGTGAGCAGGAAAAAAAATTAGCCCAGTGAGAAATTGGAACTAAAATTAAGCAAATTTTATAAATAATTAAGAGTATAATGAAAATTAACAAAATGTCTTTTAAGGATATATTCCCTATTATCTTTAAAAGACTTGGAACATAAGAGGCATTGCATGGCACCAAAGGCATTTAGAATCATAAAATATTTCTCGCAGGGCATATTTGGTTTTGCGCTATAGTCTTGCGTGATGTTAATTCGTTGCTGGCTCGACAACGACTGAACGATAGAGCGTAAGCGTACGTGTGAAGTTAGTTTGCAAAATTTTGCTATGAAATGCCGACCACTGTCTTAAAGTGATTTTTTTACCAACAAAGAACTCTATACAGTGACTTCACGATTTTCATTCTATGGACATACAAATTAAGGGATCGTCTCATTGTGGAGTTTTGGAAAAATGGATTTTTTGCTGCATTATCGGATAGAATATACTGTATTAAACATTCTCTCAAATTTTGAAATCGAAATTCAAATTATTACGGTCGCTACAACGTTTCTTGTAGAAAAGAAAAAGAGTGGGGAACATAGCGACTCCAATCTTTAAACGCGTTTTTCTCAGAATGCTATTTTTCAAAATGGTTTCCTCTCTCAAAGAAAGAGTTTTAGTGATATCTAGTTCCAAATTGGAGAAAACATTTTTAACGTCATTCGCTATCGTGCTTTTCTTTTTCTTTTTTGAAATCTTCCTATTTTTTTCTACAAAAACTCTCGAAACAAAAGCCCAAAATCGATACTTTTTGTTCAAACCCCAGACATTTTGTCATATTTCAAAAACAAAAAAAAACAAAATGCTTCCATAGCGCGCTAGCGTTCCTATAGATTCTTCTTCTTAATTGGCGTAGACACCGCTTACGCGATTATAGCCGAGTTAACAACAGCGCGCCAGTCGTTTCTTCTTTTCGCTGCGTGGCGCCAATTGGATATTCCAAGCGAAGCCAGGTCTTTCTCCACTTGGTCCTTCCAACGGAGTGGAGGTCTTCCTCTTCCTCTGCTTCCCCCGGCGGGTACTGCTTCGAATACTTTCAGAGCTGGAGTGTTTTCATCCATCTGGACAACATGACCTAGCCAGCGTAGCCGCTGTCTTTTAATTCGCTGAACTATGTCAATGTCGTCATATATCTCGTACAGCTCATCGTTCCATCGGATGCGATATTCGCCGTGGCCAATGCGCAAAGGACCATAAATCTTTCGCAGAATTTTTCTCTCGAAAACTCGTAACGTCGACTCATCGGTTGCTGTCATCGCCCAAGCCTCTGCACCATATAGCAGGACGGGAATTATGAGCGACTTATAGAGTTTTGCTTTTGTTCGTCGAGAGAGGACTTTACTTTTTCAATTGCCTACTCAGTCCGAAGTAGCACCTGTTGGCAAGAGCAATCCTGCGTTGGATTTCCAGGCTGACATTATTAGTGGTGTTAATGCTGGTTCCTAAATAGACGAAATTATCTACAACTTCAAAGTTATGACTGTCAACAGTGACGTGAGAGCCAAGTCGCGAGTGCGACGACTGTTTGTTTGATGACAGGAGATATTTCGTTCTGCCCTCGTTCACTACCAGACCCATTTTCTGTGCTTCCTTGTCCAGCCTAGAGAAAGCAGAACTAATGGCGCGGGTGTTGAGGCCGATGATATCAATATCGTCGGCATACGCCAACAGCTGTACACTCTTATAGAAGATGGTACCTTCTCTGTTTAGTTCTGCAGCTCGAACTATTTTCTCCAGGAGCAGGTTGAAGAAGTCGCACGATAGGGAGTCGCCTTGTCTGAAACCTCGTTTGGTATCGAACGGCTCGGAGAGGTCCTTCCCGATCCTGACGGAGCTTTTCGTGTTGTTCAACGTCAGTTTACACAGCCGTATTAGTTTTGCGGGGATACCAAATTCAGACATCGCGGCATAAAGGCAGCTCCTTTTCGTGCTGTCGAAAGCAGCTTTGAAATCGACGAAGAGGTGGTGTGTGTCGATTCTCCTTTCACGGGTCTTTTCCAAGATTTGGCGCATGGTGAATATCTGGTCGGTTGTTGATTTTCCAGGTCTGAAGCCACACTGATAAGGTCCAATCAGTTTGTTGACGGTGGGCTTTAATCTTTCACACAATACGCTCGATAGAACCTTATATGCGATGTTGAGGAGGCTAATCCCACGGTAGTTGGCGCAGATTGTGGGGTCTCCTTTTTTATGGATTGGGCATAGCACACTTAAATTCCAATCGTTGGGCATGCTCTCGTCCGACCATATTTTACAAGCTGATGCATGCTCCCTATTAGTTCTTCGCCGCCGTGTTTGAATAGCTCGGCCGGTAGTCCGTCGGCCCCTGCCGCTTTGTTGTTCTTGAGGCGGGCAATTGCTATTCGAACTTCTTCATGGTCGGGTAATGGAACGTCTGCTCCATCGTCATCGATTGGGGAATCGGGTTCTCCCTTCTCCTGGTGTTGTGCGTTCACTGCCATTCAGCAGGCTGGAGAAGTGTTCCCTCCATAATTTAACTATGCTCTGGGCATCAGTGACTAGATCACCTTTGGGGTCCTACAAGAGTATGCTCCGGTCTTGAAACCTTCTGTAAGCCGCCGCATTTTTTCGTAGAATTTTCGAGCATTACCCTGTCGGCCAGCTTATCAAGCTCTTCGTACTCACGCATTTCGGCCTCTTTCTTCTTCTGTCTGCAAATGCGTCTCGCTTCCCTCTTCAACTCTCGGTATCTATCCCATCCCGCACGTGTAGTGGTCGATCGTAACGTTGCGAGGTAGGCAGCCTGTTTTCTCTCCGCTGCGAAACGGCACTCTTCGTCGTACCAGCTGTTCTTTTGCACTTTCCGAAAACCAATGGTTTCGGTTGCTGCTGTACGTAAGGAGTTTGAAATGCCGTCTCACAGTTCCCTTATACCGAGTTGTTGACGAGTGCTCTCAGAGAGCAGGAGTGCAAGCCGAGTAGAGAATCGTTCGGCTGTCTGTTGTGATTGCAGCTTTTCAACGTCGAACCTTCCTTGTGTTTGTTGGCGTGCGTTTTTTGCTGCACAGAGGCGAGTGCGAATCTTAGCTGCAACAAGATAGTGGTCCGAGTCGATGTTAGGACCTCGGAGCGCACGCACATCTAAAACACTGGAGACGTGTCTTCCATCTATCACAACATGATCGATCTGGTTGGTAGTTTTTCGACCCGGAGACAGCCAGGTAGCTTGATGAATCTTCTTGTGCTGGAATCTAGTACTACAGATAACCATATTTCGGGCCCCGGCGAAATCAATCAGCCTCAACCCATTTGGGGATGTTTCGTCGTGGAGGCTGAATTTACCGACCGTAGTGCCAAATATACCTTCTTTGCCCACCCTGGCGTTAAAGTCGCCAAGCACGATTTTGACATCGTGGCGGGGGCAGCTCTCATAAGCGCGCTCCAAGCGCTCATAGAAGGCGTCTTTGGTCACATCGTCCTTCTCTTCCGTCGGGGCGTGGGCGCAAATCAGCGATATGTTGAAGAACCTCGCTTTGATGCGGATTGTGGCTAGACGTTCATTCACCGGAGTGAATGATAGTACTCGGCGACGGAGTCTCTCTCCCACCACGAATCCCACACCAAACTTGCGCTCCTTTATATGGCCACTGTAGTAAATGTCACAAGGACCTACTCGTCTCTGTCCTTGTCCCGTCCATCGCATTTCTTGGACGGCGGTTATGTCAGCCTTTATTTTTGCGAGGACATCAACCAGCTGGGCAGCGACACCTTCCAAATTAAGGCAGCGACACCTTCCAAATTAAGGGTCCGGACATTCCAGGTGCATGCCCTTAAATCGTAGTCCTTATTCCGTTTGCCATGGTCGTCATCAAAAGGGGGGTCTCTCATCCGAGGCTGTTTTAACTTTTTCATTGGTATTGTTTTTTACGTGGCGGGTCTCAAGCCCAGCGCACAACAATATGTAGGGAATGTTTTGGCTTCTCACATTAGCTCGCCTTCGAACGGATGTTCTTAGGCTACCCAGAGGATACTTGGTCAAAGACCGGAAGTAGTGAGCTGCTTGAGCCATGTGTAAAAGAATCGTTTCTGGCCACTCCCAAGTGAATGGCGATCAGAGAACTTTCCTCACTTGCGTGAACTTCTACACATGACTCCATCCTCCATTCCTATAGATTAATAATCTTAAAAAAAAAAATTTTTTATACCAAAATTGCGGCCGCAATCGTGGAGGATGGATAAGTCGCTCATAATTCCCGTCCTGCTATATGGTGCAGAGGCTTGGACGATGACAGCAACCGATGAGTCGACGTTACGAGTTTTCGAGAGAAAGGTTCTGCGAAAGATTTATGGTCCTTTGCGCGTAGGCCACGGCGAATATCGCGTTCGATGGAACGATGAGCTGTACGAGATATACGACGACATTGACATAGTTCAGCGAATTAAAAGACAGCGGCTACGCTGGCTAGGTCATGTTGTCCGGATGGACGAAAACACTTCAGCTCTGAAAGTATTGGACGCCGGGGTAAGCAGAGGAAGAGGAAGACCTCCACTCCGTTGGAAGGACCAAGTGGAGAAGGACCTGGCTACGCTTGGAATATCCAATTGGCGCCACGTAGCGAAAAGAAGAAACGACTGGCGTGCTGTTGTTAACTCGGCTATATTCGCGAAAGCGGTGTCTACGCCAATTAAGAAGAAGAAGAATCGTGGACATCGTACAGGGCCTTTGTTTTACGTGTCATTTCAACTATTTATTTGACTATTATACACTCAATATATAAACATAAAAAATCATTTAGTATTCGTCATTAATGTATTTATTTATAAAAAAATATCGGACCGATTAGCTCATTTCATCATTGAAAAAAAAATCCCGAAAATCAGTGACTTTTCTGAGGGTCACACTTCGAAGATCCCTTAAACCAAACGGACTAAGAATTTTTAATGCAAAATCTTATGTTTCTACCGTCATATAGTACGAGTATAACCCGATAGCACTTATATAAGCAATGCGAAATATAGATTATGTTGCCTGCTTAACTTAACTCGCGTTTCAGCAAACTCTAAGATTGCAATCTGCCAATCGTAAAGTTGGGCATTTTTGATGTTATACTTACTCAGAACTTTTTGACATATGAGTGCTATGTGCTTTGTTAATAGTAACTCAAAATATTCACCCCTGCCAAAGAATTAAATTAGATGGCTAACATTTTCAGCGGATTATTTTTTAGAAATTTCGATGTGGATTAGCTCAGCAACAGCGCACCAATAATCTTAATTTTATATTTAGCGATGAAGATCTATCAAGGACCAGTGTTTTTAATGACAGATTATTTCAAGACGAATTTCGAGTAGGTCGTCCAAAATCAGTTTTTGTTTCGGAAACTATTGATTCCGGGAGCAAGCCAATATTGCAAGATCGTCATGTGATCTATCATGGGATCGAGACAACTATAGGCTTAAGTGGGACTAGCAAATTATACATTTAATATTGCATGACCATTTGACTATAAAAAAAGAAATTCACGTTGGTTCCCACACAAATTGTCAATCTCTCAAAAACAAGTTCCAGAGTCGAGAGTAATGTTATGATAGCGGTGCTTCGGAACACGTCTATGACATCGTGACAGGCCATTAATCGTTGCGTGGTTACGTGTTTTTTTGATAAATTGAACATGTCGAAAGCATACCACTGGAATAACATAAAACAGGTATTCTTAGTGGTAACCAAGCGCTGAAGACGCATCACTCTTCACCACGACAATGCTAGCTCTCATAATTGACCGAAAACGCCGGCATTTTTGAGCACTCAAAACATCAATTTGATGAGTGATCCACCGTGTAGTCCTGACTTGGGACTTTGGGAATGATTTCTTTTTATTTGCGTACGTTAAAGATAAACTAATAGTTTGCGTCACCTGAAGAGGCGGTTGATAGGTCAGAAGGCATGTTTTGGAGTGCTTCGACAATTGGCTCAAACGCATGCAACATTGTCTAGATCTTAATGGAGAATATTTTGAACAACCATAAACCAATGTTCGATGTTTACTTTTTATTTTTGCTCTCTAATCCCAAACTATAAAGGCCAAGCCTCTTAATTATCAGAATAGTAGTTTGAAGAGCTTCAGCTCTAAGAGGTGAAAGGTACGACTTTGTTGTTGCCATATGTATCGTAATAAATACTTGCAAAATCGGGCGCTAAAACAAAGGATCCTCATACTCCAAAAGTCTCAAAGCATTTAACAAACAGAAAAAAAGTCCCTCTATAACCGAAAAAAGGAAAGAGTGCGAAGGAAATGTACCCACTTAACGTTGAAAGGCGAAATCACGCCATCCATTAGCAAAATAAAATTTCATTGCATTTCACTGCTGACAACCAACCGCCAGTAGCTATTGCGGTTTACTTTTTTCTGTCACTTAAAACGAGTATCGCACTTTAGTGTCCACAAGCGTGTCTGTTTCCGCTGACGTTTCCGTCGGGGTGGACGACGACGTTAATCCGAAGTGCATTGTCATTGCTTATGCGAGACACTCTCAGCTACACACCCACATACACCCACGCATACGATAGTGAACACCTGCATAAGCGGGTATGTATCGCCGGTGCTGCCACCCGTAGCTAACACTTCCGTTTCCACTCCGCTTTTTATGCTTTATTACATTCGCATTCATCAACTATTCGCTGGTCACTGTTTGGTAGTAGAGATTGCATTTGAGCGACTGCGTGTGAGTTTCGCCACTTTATGTACTTTTCGCTTTGAATAAAAGGATCGGAGAGAAATAGACGAGTTAAAGTCAAACACCTAAATTAGAAGTCTTAATTACTTACTCACTTTGTGTCAAATGTGTCGACAGTGGATGTAAATCACTGCAGTACTTCTTTGAGAAACGACTATGAAAAGTTCGCAGTTTTCCACTAATAAAATGACATTATTTAACCTAGGGACTAGAGTGCTTAGTTTAGACCACAATATTACCTTCCACCTAAATATCAGCCGAGCATTCAACTTTACCGAAAAATCTTAATAGAAAACCTTGGATGCTAGTCCCCTAACATAGGAAGGTGGTCCGATAAGCTCTTGGCCACATTACAGATGGGTGCCACTATCTTAAGAAAAATTTACTGTCATTTATTATAAAATTGGACTCATAGTTTTGATTCAACCCATGTAGAAGCCGAACACAGCTGAAAAATTTAGAAAAATTAAAATAGCGCAATATCGGTCAGTTTGATTTTTGAGACAGTAGGAATTTCTAAAAACGACGTGGGTTATATCCTGCATAATATATTGATAATGAGAAGCATGTTGACGCGAGGTGCCAAGGGTATGTCCTCTCTGGATAACAAGTGCAACCGTGAGACCACTTCACAATAATGTTTGAAGTTTAGGTGCAATCGAAGGTGTTTCTGCGTCCACTGGCACCAGAGAACAAAGAGCAGTCGAAACCGTGGACATCGCCTGACAAACCCGTTTGTAAAAAGGTGATGTCTATATGAAAACTATCCTATGGCATTATAATAATAAATCGGCTTTTCTAGGCTAAGGACTAGTCGAAACACCTTATTTATTTTACTGAAAGCTTCATCCGAAAGCTTTGCTAGCCAAGCCATGGGTTCGGATGGCTGGAGAATGTGATCTCCACGATGTGGGAGCTTGTCAAGCTGTGTCTTGGTTTCCCCTGGAGCCAACTTGTGTTACAAAAACACGAACAGTTGTCAACACTATAAATACGAAGTCCATCATTAACGATTATGTGTGAAGTAAAGCTTTAGGCAAAACTTATGACAAGAGAAAGTGACAAAAGAGAGGAAAAATGGGAACTCAAAGCTTCCGGAGCTAGTGAAACGGCGTCGTTAAATACACACATACATACGCAAAAGACAGGTGCTCTTGATCGACTTGAAAAAGAAAAGCATTTGAAATCTCACGCACTTTATGCTACCGGAATGGAAGAATGCGGGTATGCGCAGGAAAATTACGCCGTTATGTGTTTTGCGAGTATTAATGGAACTAGCGGCAAAATGGCGCACAACGGCAATCGCATATTTGTGTGTATATATAAAAGAGTACGAGTACATATGTATGTATTTACGGCTCCATTGCTCCTTGTGTCGTTCTCGTTCGCGTACTGTCCTCATTGTCCTCCTTACAGCATTGCTGAGGACATACTTCCACACATACCTATGCAGCTTTATTGCTGCGCTTGTTGTTGTAAATTTTTGTCATCGTTACCCATTTTGCTTGGAAGATTTACGAGTTGTGAGCGATAGCAAAGGATGCCAAGGAAGCATGTAAGGACAACGCATGGAACTGTCCAAGCATTCTGACAGTTGTTTCGTATACCGGAATTGCTGGGGGAGGTGCGCATCGTTGCGAGTAGATACTCGAATGCAAATGCCATAACTTGGTTGTGAATGTTATCGGCATGTGCGTACAATGATGAATGAATGAGGACGGCGTAGAAGCGACGGGGAAACTAAATTGAGGTGTTATGAATTCAATTTAAGAAAAAACAACAACAACTAATATTCGCTTCAGTTATGCTAAAACATTCTAAAGCTTTGAAAATTTATTGATAATAGAATATCGAGCGGTTATATTGAAATAAATAAATAAAGCAATGTCAATGGATATATAATAAGTGTGTTTTTTGGTGGGGGTGTTTAAAATCAACATTCATGAGCGCTGCTTTTAAGGTATTCATAAGGTGGCAGCCATTGGTTGCTTTCAGGTAGGCTTCAAAGTTCTATAATGTTTCAATAAGAGGAAGTCATTAGAACTGCTTTCGAGTTTGGCCTAGTACCAAAGATAGATACTTGTATAAATTTCACAGACCTTAGACAGTTGATTTGAGAGATACGATATTTTAAATGTTTTCACGTTCTGGGCGTAGATCATTTCGTAAATCATTTGGTGAATTCAGTACAGGCAAAGAAGTCGAGGAACCCGAAGGAGGCTGCTTCGGAATATAAATAATCAAAAATCTCATATAATGTTTACATGACTCTGAAATGGGTTTGATAGAGATAGCATACACTCTATAGATTGGAATTCCTCGGAATTATTGTTCTTGAAAATTTTATTATGCGAATGCTTATTTGAATTTATTGCAGAATATTCTCTGGATCTGACACTCAGCGAACTTTTTTCTGCGCTTAAACCTATAGAGAATAGTCACAAAAAAAAAGAATTTGCCGAAACTGGGACGTACAAGTATTTTGAAGCAAAAAGTCAAAATCGGTGCATCGC
This sequence comes from Bactrocera tryoni, assembly GCF_016617805.1. NCBI lineage: Eukaryota > Metazoa > Arthropoda > Insecta > Diptera > Tephritidae > Bactrocera > Bactrocera tryoni. Next base: position 53,185,600 of record NC_052503.1, read on the forward strand.
TCGAGAAATGATGCCACATTGTTGAAAAATGTGTTCAAAGCGATTTGAACTTTTCAGCCTCATTGTTGGATGTTAGAGTGAAAAAGAGTATTAATTGGACAAATAGAAGTTTCATCTGCCGAAGTTCTTAAGGACCCCTTTGACTAAAATGCTTAAAAAAATAATACTATTATTCATCCCTACAGACCATGTTTTAAGTCTAAGCCCGGGGAATTGATAGTTTAATATTACTGTGCATGAAATATTAAGCCAAGTGGAACTACAAATCAGGTTTTATCTAAGTAAGCTTGAATCACTTTGAAGACAGGTGACCGAGAGTGTCGTTATAAGCAGATATTAGTATATAATATATGATGAAATTCTGATCACATAAAGTTCAAAGCTTGCCGCCATGAATATTTGGTTTGTCCTTGTTAAAAATGAACATGTGCGTTGGTATCAAAGGGAAAACGGGATCCATTCCGATGCTTGTTGACTTGCTGGCATGTCAAACTCATAAACCTGTGCCTCATCAGAAGTTAAAATTCTCTCCATGAACGTGTGCAAAGAGACCTATTTATGGTACGCTTTTTGAAAAAAATTCATCATCATAGAGCAAGAACGCGTTTCATACCAAAAATATCCACCAAAATCATTCGAACGGACTCACGAGAGATGACGACCTCTCTTGCCATCTCTCTAACACTTGCCTGATGATTTTCAAGCACCATATTTTTCACTTTTCTATATTTCAAAAGTTGAAGAGATCGAAGGTCGTCTAGAACGAGGCATTTCTTTAACGATCTCTCGACCGTCCTTGAAGGCTTTGTTCCACTCGTAGGCCGTAACCTATTTCAATAGTTGCAATGATTCCGAACACGAAATTTGGTTGGAAATACACAATTTGAGACAATTCTTGGTACGATATTTTTATCCATTGTAAAATTCCCAACTACTGAGGTGTGTCGACTTAAGCAGCTGCTGTAAACAGACTAGTGGATAGATGGCATAGTAATTAAGGTCAGTCCTTCCTGCCAACTTAGCAAAATATATTTTTTTGAAATATCATATACCTGGGGAATTTAATTAAAATTTCCGGGTGGTACTTGAAAACAACTCCATACCACGCAGCAAAAACAATATGCAACATACATACAAACAGACATATATACTCATTTATTTAGTTATTAAAGATAGTTCGAAAAATCTATATGTGACCTGGTCTATGGAAAGGGGGCTTAGGTGTCAAAATTAATGAGATAACGAGAAATAACGGTGAACGGAGAAATAACGAGATAACGGTGTTTCCCAGAAAACTATCGGGTGATTTTTTTGAGGTTAGGATTTTCATGCATTAGTATTTGACAGATCACGTGGGATTTTAGACATGGTGTCAAAGAGAAAGATGCTCAGTATGCTTTGACATTTCATCATGAATAGACTTACTAACGAGCAACGCTTGCAAATCATTGAATTTTATTACCAAAATCAGTGTTCGGTTCGAAATGTGTTTCGCGCTTTACGTCCGATTTATGGTCTACATAATCGACCAAGTGAGCAAACAATTAATGCGATTGTGACCAAATTTCGCACTCAGTTTACTTTATTGGACATTAAACCAACCACACGAATGCGTACAGTGCGTACAGAAGAGAATATTGCGTCTGTTTCTGAGAGTGTGGCTGAAGACCGTGAAATGTCGATTCGTCGCCGTTCGCAGCAATTGGGTTTGTGTTATTCGACCACATGGAAGATTTTACGCAAAGATCTTGGTGTAAAACCGTATAAAATACAGCTCGTGCAAGAACTGAAGCCGAACGATCTGCCACAACGTCGAATTTTCAGTGAATGGGCCCTAGAAAAGTTGGCAGAAAATCCGCTTTTTTATCGACAAATTTTGTTCAGCGATGATGCTCATTTCTGGTTGAATGGCTACGTAAATAAGCAAAATTGCCGCATTTGGGGTGAAGAGCAACCAGAAGCCGTTCAAGAACTGCCCATGCATCCCGAAAAATGCACTGTTTGGTGTGGTTTGTACGCTGGTGGAATCATTGGACCGTATTTTTCAAAGATGCTGTTGGACGCAACGTTACGGTGAATGGCGATCGCTATCGTTCGATGCTAACAAACTTTTTGTTGCCAAAAATGGAAGAACTGAACTTGGTTGACATGTGGTTTCAACAAGATGGCGCTACATGCCACACAGCTCGCGATTCTATGGCCATTTTGAGGGAAAACTTCGAGAACAATTCATCTCAAGAAATGGACCCGTAAGTTGGCCACCAAGATCATGCGATTTAACGCCTTTAGACTATTTTTGTGGGGCTACGTCAAGTCTAAAGTCTACAGAAATAAGCCAGCAACTATTCCAGCTTTGAAGACAACATTTCCGAAGAAATTCGGGCTATTCCATGCGAAATGCTCGAAAAGTTGCCCAAAATTGACTTTCCGAATGGACCACCTAAGACGCAGCCGCGGTCAACATTTAAATGAAATTATCTTCAAAAAGTAAATGTCATGAACCAATCTAACGTTTCAAATAAAGAACCGATGAGATTTTGCAAATTTTATGCGTTTTTTTTTAAAAAAAAGTTATCAAGCTCTTAAAAAATCACCCGATAGTTTTCGCACGTTAGCTCTCTTTTCGTAGACCAGGTCACATATTTATAAAAGAAAGTTGTTGTTAGTTACACCATTTATAACTCAAGAACGGCTGAACCGATTTTGCTGAAAATTGGTGGGGAAATAGCTCAGAACCAGTGTAAGGACATAGGATACCTTTTATCTCATTATGTCAAAATTTAATACAAATCATAAATACAAAAATTATGTTTCAAATAATAAGTATTTGTTCAAAATTCATGTTTTTAGGAATCATTTGAATATATGTATGCCTACAATTTAAAACAAATTCTTCTTCAAAAATAATACAATTGCTAAGCATTTGTAATAGTAGAAAAGAACTGCAACCAAATACGCAGTGCAATGGATTATAACTGGCTCAGTAATCAGTCGTTGAGTATGTATTATACAACATGCATACAAAAGACTGATGTCATAACCTTTCCATCCGACTTTTTCGTCTTTCCACGCCTGAGAAGCGGTTCCTCATGTGCAGTTCACTAGAATGACAGTCGATTGGACTCCAGTGGCAAATGGTGGAGCTACATATGTATGTTTCTATTGTCACACACCGACGCAAAAATTCAGTTTTATTACGATTAAAGATCGCTCAAATACTTCTCAGAATCAGTTATTTAGTTTTTCGTTTTATTGGATTATGAACTTGCGAGGGACCCACTTTGCACATAGCTTTCGAATCTTTAGAGCATCATTGTATGCGGTGCTCAATTCGCCTGTTTCCAGCTTAGCAAATGTCTTTTCAACGGTGGATTTCCCTGAGCCAAAATTCAACTGTATTTTCCCAAAAAAAGCAATGCTTTATTAACACACGAAATATTATATGATCAATTTTTTTGTAAACTAACACAAGGTGCTTCACAAAAATGCTATATCTTATTAACAAATAGTTATAATCAAACTAATAGAGATCATATAGATGGTAGTAGTAGTATTATCTATGCATCAGCCACAGGGAAGCGTGGACGGGTCCTTTAGTTATATATAAAGGCTTGAGACATGAAAATAAAATCAGCATTAAATATTACTCACTACTTGACGTTCCCCCACCAGAGGTAAGATGAAATAGTATAATTCGTCATCATTTGGTCGTCGATTATGCTTTACACTTCGAATTCTCCTTAAAATAATCGAGTCCCCAAGCGTCTACCTCCTAGCTTAAATTTCATACTAATTAATTTCACTCAAAATAAAGTTAATGGTTTGCTCCCGCTTTTGCTCCCGTCCTTTATGAAGGACAGTATTTTTGGTTAAAATATATATCTTTCGCAGAATTGCTTTCTGTTTGTGTCTACAATCATTGTTAATGGTCATTCTGTTCCGTTAACGGTTTGCTATCCAATGCAGTTTTATATGCACATGAGTTCGTATAGTTATGTAATCGGTTAGGGGCTTATACATAGATGTTTCAAGGGTGTAAATGTGTAATTTCGGGTGCCAACTAAAAGGAGTAGTTGACTGACTGGAATCCGTTAAGAACAAGGTTTTTATATCGGCATTAAGTGAAAGAATAATGCCCAATACTTTTATATAATTCGATGACTGTAAATGGGTGGGGGGTAATGGGACTTCCAGCAGTTCTAAGAGTAAACTTGCAAAAAAATGAAAGAAATTCGAAACTATTAGAAACACTTTTGGTTTTCATCTCGAATTAAATTTACGGTGTAAGTATTTAACTAATCTTAAACGTGTGCGCCGTTTCACCATCATCCAATGGGTCCAGAATTCAAGCATAAATATTACCAGTGCCACTGCAGAGAGCATACCGTGTAGAGCAAAACTGCCAACTAACTGATTGATTGTTAAACTTTTGACGAGCACTTTTTGAGCGCGCTGAATTTCCTCGCGAATTCTACGTTTCAAATCGAGTTCCCGTGCCCATTTCTGCATATGACCCGATTCAATGATATGCTGTATGACAGGGTTGATTTTAGGCAGTAAATGAAACTTTTTCGGCAATAACATGGTAACTAAGTACACATAGATATTCTCATTGCGATCGAAGCAGTAAAGCTGGTCGCGTTTAATGTGTGGATTGTAGAAGGAATGCTGACGGGAAACGGCGACTGCGAGACTTTCATCGGTGGCAGCGCGATTGAGGCACTCTTCGATGTTGTAGCACATTTGAAATTTCTCGCGGATATATTTGAAAATCTAAAGGGAGTGAATATATATTAAACAAATGACTAATCTGGGGTTATGAGTCGCACTGACCTTGCCGTCCTTATTCAGATGACGCACATTTTCTACACTCCCCGTCACTGTCATGCGATTGCGATAAATTTCCTCCAAATGACTGATTTGATAGGATGATTTCGGCGTGGTCAAGGTGCTAACCAAAAAGCTCTGATAGACATTCACAAACATCATGGCCAAGAAGAAGGTGCTGCCAAAGGTGATGTGCAACGAAGATGGTAAACGTGTGAGTTGCGTCGACTGGCTGAGTATAATGCCGAACATGCGCACCATAGTGGCAAAGAAACTACCGAAATAGGTCAGTCGTATTTTGAGCAGTTTTTTTGCGATGTATATGTTCAATGAAGAAATCATAATGAAAGCCAATGTGAAGAACCAAGTGCTAATGTGAAAGCTCTGCAGGAAATTGAAGAGATCATATTTGCGTTTAGCTCTCGCCACGCACCATGTGAGATCATCCTGATGATAGGGGATGCTGCTGGAGACGAACTGACTGATACTGGGGTCTTCGTCGATGCCACCCAAAATCAATTCGATGTCGCTGTAAATGAGTTATAAACAAGAAAGCGAACAATTTTTCCAACATTTGAACACTCACCCATCGATAAGCTGCTGAAAGAGATGATAGAGATTGTTATTCTCCAGCTGAAAGTCTATAGTTATATGCAGACGTTCGCCGATTGCCTGCACCAACTGATACTCGATGCCATTTAACTTCAACGCAGGCTCATCGCTCACATCAGCTGCGTCTACATCATCGTAGGATTTCTCTGCCTCAGCGTCGTCATCACCATCAACATAAGAATTGTTAACGACGTTTTCTTCATTTTCAAAGTCATACGCAGCCTCATTGGTGTCTAAAACTTCATTGTTTTTATCCGTTTTGGGGTTGCTGCCTGCTTTGTTCTCATACTCGCTGGTTTCTTTAAAGATATACGGTTCCCAGGGACGAAAAGCGGCCACAACTGGACAACCACTTAGATCCTTTGGAAATTTATCAAGAAATGATGCTCGATATAGCTCCTGTAGATAGATTTTCTGCGTTTGCAAGTCATTTCTGTCCTCCTGGCTGTAATCGGTGAGTTTCAGATGTTTTGGTGGATGCCTTTTTTGCGGTTTCTCCCTAGTATACAAAGTCTTCTTTGTACGGGTTTCTATATTACTTTTAAAGTTCGATTTTCTTTCATGCCTAAAATCTCCAAAATTCCAGCTCAGTTCCACTCTTTTATTGTTTTCTGTCATCACTTTTTGATGTGTATTAAATTTTGTATCTCCTTCTACACTTCGTTTACTATCGTTTTCTTCCTCTAACCTTTCATTTCCGTCCAGATCCACACCGTTTTCTCCAACATTATATTCATCCATTTTAGCGCCGTCATCAACTCTATGGCCTGCATCCTGATCCATATTTTCTTCTCCTTCAGTGTCACTATTTCTATTTCCATAAGTGTTTTTCCCTCCATCATTATCTCTAAGTACATCTTCTGTTCTGTCTGCATCTCTATTCTCCTTATAATGATCCTCTCCATCTGTAACGCTATCTTCATTATCAAATTCTCCATCGTTATTACTTTTATTGATATCGTTATATTCTTGCCCACCGTCATCATCTGCGCCATCGTAATCGACTTCATCTACATTGTCTTCTTCATCAAAATTATACTCATCCTTTGGCTTATTTGGATCTTGATAATCACACATATCCAAAGTTTCTATAGCTATTACCCGATTGCCACAATTATTGTCCGGATGATATGGGAACACTGTCTTCCCGTAGTAAAATCCATTCTCTTCATTTCTGCCAATCACATTGACATTGTAAATCTTCTTATTCATGAAACTGAGTAGTATTTCAATCATTAACTCATTCATCTCATCATCGGTTTCCTCGACTGAAGCCAAATACACAACGAATTGTGCCAGTGGATTCCAATTTATATTCGTTTTCCAATCTTCGAAAACATCCTCCAAATCGCCATCTTCTAAATTCTCAATAATAATAAAATAGCACTGAGGCTTTTCGTGCAAAATCATAGTGGACCTCGGGCTATTCGGTGCTTGACGTGGATTCCTCACCACAACCGTCCATGGTATGACAACCTGAGTGTGCATAGCGTTCAGTAAATCCTGCTGTATATGAAGCGAGGCTGATGTAAAACTCATAGAGATTACTGAACCAGAAAGTGGTTCACCATATTGGAAATATTTCTGCAGCAGTGCGAGGGTACACACGATTTGTGAATGATCCGAGTCTGAAATCTCCATGAGATGCATGCCGAAACCAGGCGCACCATGCGGAAAACTCAAAAATAACGGTATCAAGCAGAAAACCCGTTTTAGCAACATTGCGTCGAGAGCTGAGTTAGTGTGTCGGACAGTACACGAGTAAGACAGTAAACCGAATGAAAGCTGGCTATAAAAACAGAAAGTATCTAATGAGTTCAGTGAGGTTCTGCTTTGTCTAAGTTATATTCCTTCGGGAAAAGTACCATAATTTATGATACCAAATGTCACTTAGATATTGGTACATTGAAACAAAATTACCGCATAACAAATGGTGAGTACACAAAATTAGGAGATTATCATCATATAATTGCGTTCGCATTGATGGACACCTAAAACTAAGAATGAATTCACTAAATTTCTATGTAAATTCTTAATGCATCAATAGTGTGGCCTGTTACTTTTTTTTGCAATATCATTGTCATTTATTGAATCTGCTTTTTGTTTTAAAAGCCTTACAATAAGTTATAAAATCTTAAATCTATGTAAAAACTAGACAAGCTCAAGCAAGTGATGGAGCTGTTTTGGTGATACGTTGCTCCTTAGTACGCAGACATACATATCTCTTCTTTTAAGGCGTGTTTGATCGCAGGAATGTACCAAAGCATTAGGCAAAAGGTTTGGGTGATCTCGGAGTTTAACATTTAATATTTAATTCTGCTGTCTTATACCTCTTTCTTTATTTGTTGTCTAGGCTGAATTTGGAGTTTTTATTTAAAAGTTCAGTTCTTATCTTCATGCAAGTTATTTTACTAGATATATGTTTTCTCCACGTAAGTCTCCTATCTAAGTGAATACCAAGATAAGTTACTTCATTCGCTTGGGGTACTAAGATATTGTTCAGCCGGACACATTTTTAGCCTTAACGAAAACGTCTGTTACTTAGCGTAGCTCGACGTACTATATGTATCATATCAGAAATTTGCAAACAATACCCTCGAAGAAGTCGGAGTGTTCTATGAAACATTTACCATATATTCTCGTCCAAATTTCACGAACTTATTAAATAAATCCTCATCACGACTAATGTGGTTTTGTAGAAAAATATGCTGATAGAACAGAAGGATTAGGGATATTAAAAAATTTCGATAGTGAATACTTAATACCAAATGACAAGGACACTTAAACTTAATTAAGAACGACTTATCGGCATTCCAATATTATCCGAATTCCATATAAAAATTGCAAAAGGACAAAAATTACTGAACTGTATGCCTTGGACTCGGATAAAGCTATTCTAGAAGTGATAAATCGAGAGCAAAAATAATAATCTAAAATGAAAATATTAAATTGCATGTTAATCTGTAGGTAGATGGCTGCCGCCGGAATTAGGATTTTTTGCGAATCTTGGAAATTAAATTTTTTGGTGGCTTTTAAATATTAGAACCCAGAATGTCAAGGTAATCAAGCGAACTATGGGAAAGATTGAAGCCCACCATCAACAAACTGATTCGGCCTTATCAGTGTGGCTTCAGGTCACCGACCATATATGCACCATGCGTCATTCGCGCAACTTTTTCAATCTACTCCTGGAGAAAATAATTCGAATTGCAGATCTATAGAGAAGGTACAATCCTCTATAAGGGTGTACAAGTGCTGGGGTACGCCCATGACATCGATATCTTTGGCCGTAACAACCGTGCTGTTAGTTCAGCTTTCTCCAGGTTGGACAAAGAAGCAAAGCAAACGTGTCTGGTAGTGAAGGACGACAAGACGAAATATCAACTGTCATCAAACAAACAGTTGTCGCAGTAGCGGCTAGGCTCTAACGTCACTGTTGACAGTCATAACTTCGAAGTCGTTGATAATTTTCGTTCTCGACGAACAAAAGCCAAACTCTATAAGCCACTCATCATCCCCGTTTTGCTATATGGTGCAGAGGCATGGACAACATCTCGTCGTCGTTACGAGTTTTCGAGAGAAAGGTTCTGCGAAAGATTTATGGTCCTTTGCGCATTGGCCACGGCGAATATCGCATTCAATGGAACGATGAGCTGTACGAGATATACGACGACGTTGACATATGTAGTTCAGCGAAATAAGAGAGCGGCTACGCTGGCTAGGTCATAACGCCCGAATGGATGAAAACACTGCAACTCTGAAGCAAAGGAAGAGTAAGACCTCCACTCTGTCAAATTATGTTTTGAGTATACAGCGCGTCGATTTTAGACAACGACTTTATTAGTATTCCTGGGTTTGATTGCAAGGTTTCCTATTAGATTAAACCTTAGACCGACTTGTATTAGTAAAGAGCTTTAAAGTTTGGTAAAAGGAGTAATCTTATCCGCCCTTATTCTGGGAATGGATATTGGATCGATGGCCTTTCAATTTGGAGCTTCTGTTGAATCTAAATGCTCATGCTTTTTGATATCTTTGCTGGAAGTTGCAGAGTAATTGGGTGATATGGCATGCGTTCAAAGGGATAAAGAATACCGAATTTGGTATAAAACTCGGCTTCTATCGAGGGTTATAGTTTTGCTCGCTAACGCTCATAAATTTCCAAAACATTATTTGCATTATTGAAAGTCAAGTGCTTAATGTCTGTTCCACTTGTCCATCGCGGTATATTAAATTAAGTAAACAAATGTTGCTATTATCTCAAACACACACACACACACACATACACATTAGTGTTTGGTTTTGCTAGTTTATGAAGACACGCGCGAATGTTAACAAATTATGTAATTAAAATATTAAATTACAATTATGCCAACAATGCTGTTATTAATGGGGAGGAGGCGACTGCATTGATGCTTGTAAATACTAGTGTGTTTGTATGTGTGAATGATAAAGGCTGCGAGATAGTTGCATGTTGATGTTAATTGCATTGTTATGCACCACATGTCATTTACTCAATGTACATATAAAGTTATGAGTATATGCGTATTACGTAACTATATTTACATTTTATTATACCGAAGGAAATGGGAAGTATGGTTGTCGTCGCACGGGAAAAGCAAATATTCATGTTTGCCGAGACATGCTTATACCACAGTGTAACGGACATAAATGACAAATATTAGCGAATGTCATTAGCGTGAAAGAGAAAGAATGAATATTTGTTTAAGACAGAATGGCGCAGAGATAAAACCCTCTTTACGCCTTCTCTGTTTTAACTTGAGTAGGAGCATTTCTTTCCGATTCCTGATTGCATTCATTAGTGCCTGTCACACGCTCAATATTTATTGTGATATTTGGATCGTGATCCTTATTGATATTGAGGGATCGTAGGCGAATGCTACTCGTTTATTAATTATCACGTCTGTGTTTATTCGAAATATACCGTATTTTTAATCCAAATACATTGTAAACTACCCGGAAATTGTAAATAAAACGCAAAATATTTAATTATTCATCAATATTTATTTCATCGCCTTTAAAGTAATCCCCATCAGATGTAATACACGTATGTCGACGATTTTTCCAGTCTTCGAAACACATTTCATAAACACTTCTTGAGATGGCCTTCAGTTCCTTCAGCGAATTTTGTTTTATCTCTTCGATGGACTAAAAACGGGTTCCCCGGAGTGGCTATTTCAGTTTGGGCAACAAGAAAAAATCAAACGCAGCCAAAGCTGTTGAATGCGGTGGTTGATCGATGGTTTTCATTGCGTTTTTGGCTTTAAATTTTGTACAAATCGCGGCTCGATGTGATAGTGTATTATCATCGTGTAAAATCCATGAATTGTTCTTCCATAATTCCGGCCATTTTCGTTATTACGCAAACGCCTCAATAAAACTCCTTATTGAACGTATATCCTTTCGGAATAAATTCATGATGCACCAAACCACAAATATCGGAAAAATCAATAAGCATCACCTTCATTTTTGAGCGGCTTTGGCATAGTTTTTTAGTTTCGGCTCGGTTTTTCCCCTCCATTTCGATGATTGTTGACTTGTTTGTATGCCAAACTCATAAACCCATGTCTCATCGGCAGTTATAATGCTCTCCATGAATGTGGGATCGAAATTCGCACGATCAAACATTTTTATCTCTATCGGGACAAGTCGAGCAAGAACCCGTTTCACACCCAAAATCATTTGACCGGACTCGCGAAGATGTTGGGCTCAATTGCAACCTCTCTAATACTTTTCTTACGATTTTCAAGCGCCATATCCTTCACTTTTTTAATATTTTTATCGGCTGAAGAATGCGAAGGTCGCCCAGAATGAGATGCTACTGTGATCAAATTGAAAGGTGAATTTTTTTATATTTTTAAAATCTTTATTTTTTCTTGCATATCCATTTCATCTCCTTCAAAGTAATCCCCTTCCGCTGCAATTTTGCCAACGAATTTTCCAGTCATCATAGCACTTGGAAAAATCCTCCGTCGTGATGGCCATCAGAGCCTTTTTCGATTCAGCTTTTATATCTTCAAATGAGTAAAAACGGTGTCCTCGAATTTAGTCTTTTGAGTTTGCTGAACAGCCAGAAGTCACACGAGGCCAAATCAGGCGAATACGGTGGTTGCGGAACGATATTTATTAAGTTTTTGGCGAAATGATCACGAATAACTAATGCTTTATGAGATTGTGCATTATCGTGGTGCAAAAACCAAGAGTTTTCGGCCCACAATTCTGGCCTCTTGAGGCGAATAGTTTTACGTAAACGGCGCATAACACTCAAATAATATTCCTTGTTGACAGTTTAGCCCGGCGGAAGGAATTCATAATGCACCACACCACGATAATTGAAGAAAACTGTCAATTGATTTTTGAGCGACTTTGACGTGGTTTTTTCGGTCTCGGCTCGCCTTTAGCACGATATTCGCGCGATTGATAGGTTGTTTTGGGATCGTAAGTGTAGATCCAAGTCTCATCTCCAGTTATGACGCGTTTCATTACGTTTTGATAGTTAGAAAGCATTGTTTCACAGATGTTAACACGAAAAAAATTCGAAAAAATTGAGTGTTTTTGGAACCATTCGATATTTGACTCTTCTCAAGCTCAATTCATCTTTTAAAATTGCCTGCACCGATCCAAATGACATGCCCAAACTATCAGCAATGTCTCTAATAGTAAATCGACGATTTTTATGCACCATTTCTTTGACTTGTTTGACGTGATTTTCATCAGTTGATGTTTTTAGCCGATTTGACACCACATTTTTCTCAACACTCTCACGACCGGCTTTGAACTCGTTATACCAATTGTAAACACTTTTAGAAGACAGAGTTTAATCCCCAAAGGCTTTTTGCAACATCCTCAACGTTTCATTCAAACAAAATTTAATCGCACTTCTTTGTTCCATGCGCACCTTGCGTTCCAAAGTAAACAGGAATGGTGGCGCCATCTATATGTCAACTGGTGCGTTAGAATCTGCTATCTTTATCGATTGTCCAGTGAGAATTTCATGACATTTCATTGAATGGAAGTGAAGTTATTGCGTTTTAAATGTCAGTATGCTTGTGTTATCGGTGCGAAAATGAGCTTCGAACAAAGAGCCAACATTAAATTGGTAAAACTTTTACCGAAACGTTTCAATTGATGAAACAAGTTTATGGCGATGATTGCCTATCTGGTAGCAGAGTGCACGAGTGGTTTCAACGTTTTGAAAGTGGTCGTGAGGACACAAATGATGATCAACATGTGGGCTAATCAAAATCCGTGATCACCGGAAATTCCATAGAAACTGTGCTTGAATTCATTAAAAATCAGCCGAAATGATCATTTTAATTCATGTAAATGAAAGTGAACATCTCCAAAACATCGATTTATCGCAATTTGACCGAACATTTGGGCTTACGAAAGGTGTGTGCACGGTTTGTTCCGCATAAATTGACTGACGACCAAAAATTGCTCAGAATCCAACATTCGAAGGACATCATTAAAGAGGTCAAAAACAAACTTCCTTTACAATATTGTGATTGGTGACGAAACGTGGTGTTTCCAATATGATACTGAAACGAAATCCCAGAGTCCTGAATGGAAGCCACCAGACGAGCCGAAACCCAAAAAATCGCGCATGGAGAAGTTAAAAGTGAAGCAATGCTGATCTGTTTTAATGATTCCAAGGGTATTGTCCACAAAGAGTTTGTTCCACCCGGCTAAAATATTAATGCGGTATTCTGTCTTGGAGTTTTGAAGCGTTTGGTGCGCCATATTCGACGTGTGCGGCCCGAATATCGCGAAGATGAAAGTTGGCGTTTGTTACACGATAATGCGCCGTCTCATCGATCGACACAAAGTAAGAGGTGTTTTCCGACTCGTAGAAAGTACAGCGTTTGGTTCTGATCCCAAAACCAAAGAAACCACCTGAAGAACCTTCATCTTACCGACGAACGAAGGAGCCAAGAGCTACTCTATCTCGAGTGCTAAGAAGGCAACAACCAAAAATGTGAAACTAATAGCATACGAAGACCTCATGGTGGGAGCAGTGGCAAAACAATTAGTCGACCTAAGAAGCAAATGCAATGAGTGCGTAAATGATCTACGGCATTGGTTCTCTTCTGTGAGTCTACAACTGGCGGAGCAAAAAACTGAAGTTTTACTCATAAGCAGTAGGAAGGTACAAGAACAAATAGAGCTGACTATAGGGGAGTGCGAGATTACTTCACAGCCGCAGCTAAAGTAACGGGGAGTGATATTGGATTCCAAATTAAAATTTAAGGAACACCTGGTACCTGGTTCCAGTAAAGCAACCAAAATATATAATCCTCTATCAAGAATGATGACCAATACAGGCTGTGTGCGTTCCAGCCGGCGATTCTTAATAGCGAAAGCAATGAGTTCCGTATAATAATTGAGGTGCATAGGCTGTCTGCAATTCGAGTATTAAGTGCTTTCCGGACTATATCAACCAATGCTGCTGAAGTATTATCCAGAATGCCACCCATTGACATCCAGGGAGATGAACTCGAGCGATTATATCAGCGCCAGTATCGGCAAGGACAGAGGAGAGAAACAAAAGCACTAAAATGTGGCAGGACCGGTGGAATTCTTCACCCAAAGGTCGCTGGACCCATCGACTCATCCGGACATCCACACGTGAATAGACAGATGATATGGGGACCTAGACTTTTATCTGACCCAAATACTTAGTGGACACGGGTGCTTTAGAAGATATCTTTTCAGATTCTACAATGACATTAGTCCGTACTGTCCGACGTGTATAGAGTATATAGAAGACTCTGAACATGTACTATTTTATTACCCTCGATTCTCAAATAAAATGGAAAAACTAAAAAGCACACTCGGTGGTAGTTTTACGGTCGATCATCTAACGACACTCATTTGTCAGTCGACTGATAAATGGAAAGCTGTTAGTGAAGCGTCAGCATTCATAATAACATAATAACAAAACTAAGACATTTTCAACAGACTAGGCGTCCGTCAGTCCGCGCAATAGAGCAGACATAAATGTCCTGTCCCCACGAAGTAATATCCAATCGATGGTTCCGTGGGAGAGTCTTGAGATGGGAGTAAGTTAGGTTTAGCGGTTTATCGGTTTATCTCTATACTAACATTCACCTTTCAATTTGATCACAATATTATTAAGGAAACACCGTTAAGGAAATAGTATGCAGACCATCTTGACAATTGAATCATAACCAGCGGTTGAAAGATTCTTAAAGAATTAATATATTTTAATCGTTTAGGTATATATGTACATATGTACATATGTATATACATAATGTATATGGCCTATGCATTAACATAAACAAGACGAGGTACATGATTGTTAGTAGGAGAAACATAAACAATGACACACACCTCATGATTAACAATATGCCCATCGAAAGAGTTAAAAATTTCAAGTACCTGTTTGTCAGATCAACGAAAATTGGGTTTGTTCTAAAGAAATAAAATGTCGAATCGAATTTGCGCGAACAACTTTCGCTCTAATGTTGCTAAAGCCTATAAAATAAAGGAAAGCAGCCTACCTAGGACATATTCTGAGTCACGCTAAGTATGATTATCCAAAGAAAAATTTAAGGAAAACGGGGAATTGGCCGTAAACAACTTTCGTGGCTTCGAAACATTTGATAATGGACTGGAATTCAGAACGTTGGCAACCGCATAGCTGTGCCGAGAAATAGAGAGAAATATGCTGCGATAATTAAAAACCTCTGATTTTTAATATATAATAGATGTACTTAATATTTAAACATATATATGTTTAATGTTATATGACCACCAATATTCGAATTCGAATTGCCAAATAAGGAAGAAGAAGATGCGTATATTATTATGGGCAAAAAATAGTAAGACTATCTAATTTAAATTTCGCACGGAAACTTATTTTGCACGAAATTATTTTTTCTAGATTGGCTTGCCTGTCAGTGACAGCATCAGTGCCGATACGCTCGGAATGTTGGAAAAGACCTTCAGTGATAATTGTTTGTCGCGAGTAAATGTTTTTGATTGGTACAAAGAGGGCGTTGACGACAAATCACGTTCAACTGATGATAAACACATCAATAAAATAAAAGAATTGCTGCTTGAGAATCGACGATTAACAATCAGAGATCTCACTGGCATCGTCGGAATATCGGAAAGGTGAAAGCATGATTAGTTCCAAAATCATTAAATTTTCTAGAAAAGCAGCGTCGCGTTAACATCTATAAAACGATGCGTTCCGACCACCAGGATGTCTTAAAACGTGTTATTACTGACTATGAGTCTTGGATCTATACTACCGACCCGGAAATAGATGATCAGTCCGCCGAATATCGTGACAAAGAAGAGCCAAAGCTGAGAAACCACGTCACAGCAGGACGAAAATCAAGGCTATGCTGACAGTTTTCTTCGATTTTAGAAGTGTGGTGCACTCCGAACACCTTCCGACCGGCCAAACTATCAACAAAGAATACTATGGTATTTGAATTTGCGTTGTTTCCACGAAGCTTTTCGTTAAAAGAGGTCGGAATTATGGACCGACTACTCTTAGTTCTTACACCACGAAAATACACCGTCGTATACTGCATTGATTCTTCGTACCACCGTATTCGCTTTACTTAGCGAGACTTTTTGCTATTCAGCAAACTCAAACGGCCGCTTCGGTGAAACCGTTTCGAGTCCATTGAAGATATTAAACGTGAATCGCTAAGCACATTCCAGAAATTGCCTTTTGGAATTGTTTCGAGGATTGGAAAAAACTTTGGCACAAGTGTATTGGGACCAAGGGGAATTTCTTTGAAGGGGACGACATAGATTTTGAAGAATAAATTAGTAATTTTAAAATTAGAACAAAGTTTTCCTTTTTTTGCTCATAATGTATATGATAAACTATATGTGGTATTTTTTAAAATTATTTCGCGTATATAGTTTCTCTCGCACTTCTAGTGCATCTGCCATGTATTGTAATTTCCTATAAATTTACATACACATTTGAAGGCTCTCCGACTGTCTTTCCCTCAATGGACAATTGCACATATGTTTGTGCAATTGCCTGAATTTAATTTACAAGCTGCCATTTGCATGCATGCATTAGAGAGTAAAGTGGGTAATTAAATATTATCACAACTGTCAGTTGACAGGGTGTCATTTCAAGTAATGTGCGCTGTCTCGCTGACAGAACAGACGAACACGCACTTCATCATTCAGAAATACATTCAAACATGTAGAAACCATTCAGTGAAACAGCGAACTATGCAGGAACAGGAAAAGTACTAGTGTACGACTACAATCTCTTGTCTGAAATCGAACTAGTTCAAAGAGTATTAGTGAACTACTACATTGAGCATGTATGGAGTGAAAATGAACTAGCCCGAAAAGACCCGCTTGCACTATCAATAAGAAAGCGGTTTATTGATGAGCTGATAAAGGATGAAATTTTTATTTAAACAAAACATTTCTTAGACCATGGCAATATAGTATTTATAATATTAATAATAGTCGTAACTACGCTACTAAGTCGGTTTTCTGTTTTTTTACATGTTATCCTCTTTATAAATATTCCCTGAACTTCAGTGCTGCTTCCATTGATCAAAGTAATGGTCCTCGTGTTAAATAATATGATCGTGGAATGGAATGATTTCAGTCTGTCCAGAGATTAGGCTTCGAAATCCTTTGGTACAACGATGTCGTGTGGAGTGTGGTGTTTCCAGCTCTTTTCGTAAAACCATTCTAGGTTTGCAACTGTTTGGTATTAGAGTACTAATGTCTCATATACATACGCCATATTCAGTGTTCGCTATTTAATCTGCGAGTCTCTATATATGTACTTTTCCTTGTGCTCTTGCCTTGTCGTACAGAGCAAAATCTGTTTGTAAGACATAAAGAGCAAGTGAGCTACACACTACAAACAGAACATGCAATCGACTGTTTCTAATGGTTATTGATAATCTCCGCTTCAGATTCTCTAAGCAGCTCAAGCCTAATGAATGACGACCAATCGGGTTCCTATGGCAGAGATTAATATAATTGAGTTTTTCGAATAGATAACTTAATAACAGCTTGTGATGATATAGGTTGTGCGTTGGATTTGGGACCCGCCAAGTAAAAAAACACTACCAATGAAGAAAACAACCCCGAACGAGAGACAGCGTCCACGCTGGCTAGATCTTGTCGTCCGAATGGATGAAAACTCTCAAACTCTAAAAGTATTCGACGCAGTACCCGAAGAAGAAGAAAAAGATGACAAGGTTATTTTTCCTTATATGGTTATACATAAATGCCATACAAATCTTTGGACGTTGCGAGTCGACTTTGATAACCGAAATAAGAAGTAAAAAGCGGTGAGTTGCTTAGAAAATACGTCGTTACGCGATCTGCAAGAATAAAAACTTAAAAAATAAAGAGTTTTTAACTCCTTGAATGCTCTAATATCTATCGATAAGATGTGTTAGCATTGAAGGTAGAGTTAGTAGGAAAAATATATCTCTCGATACAGTCAGTTTTAATGCAGAATAAAAATATTAGTTATGTAAATAATTCTTCTACGTGCCTATACTTGAAATCAAAAAATCATTAAATAACACAAGTCTACAAATAAAAAGCGAAAAAATGCAACTGTCTTGGCTATGCGTGCATCGTTATCTTTGAAGGTTCCTAAGTTTGAATTAGAAGGTAAAAAAAAACATCACGTACAGTTTTCCAGTTAAATACATCAAAAAAAAATCTATTTGAAGAAATATTTGAAAAATGCCCTGTTGACTAATATACTGATAAAATTTAAAAATAAAAAAAAGTTTTTACTTTATGTAAGACGTTTATTATATCGTGTAATAATTACATATAACTATTGAACCTGTTTTATAGATTTCCTTTTTGCAAATGGCGATTTTTTCTTGCATTCTCTATTACTTTCTCTCATTAGGAACCAACAATAATCAAAAATGTGAATGTAAAAAATGAATTTTTAGTGACATTCTGCAACCCATTCTTTGGTAGTTTTCCAGCAACTCGTCGATTAGTTTCTCATACGTGTTAGACTTTTTGTTTCCTAAAAAATCCGTGACAGTGCTTCTAAATGATATCCAGGCTTTACGTTGAACGGGGTTTAGTTTCTCTTCAAACTGCTTGTCCTTCAGAATTTTTCGCATTTGGGGTCCAATGAAAATTCCTTCTTTTAGCTTGGCGTCACTTAACTTCGGGAAAACTTCTTTGAGGTATTTGAAAGCTTCGCTATTTTTATCTAAAGCTTTAACAAAGTTTTTCATCAATCCGAGTTTTATGTGTAAAGGGGGCAGCAAAACCTTACGAGGGTCAACTAGAGGTATATTCTTGATGTTAGCTTCACCCGGCACGAAATCACCTCTTTGCGGCCAATCTTTTATTTTGTAATGTTTTTCTGTTGCTCTACTGTCCCAAAGGCACAAACAACAGCAGTATTTAGTAAATCCCCTTGAAGCCAAAGAAGTAGTCCTATGACTTTAAGATCACCACATATCTGCCACTTGTATGTGTTGTAGTTTGTGCAATTCAAAATCAATGGCATACTTTCATAAGTTTCCTTCATGTCAACAGCGTGGGAAAGTGGAATTGAAGATTTAGTGTTGCCATTATGTAGCAAAACGGCTTTTAAACTTTTCTTAGATGAGTCTATGAATAAACACCACTCTTCTGGATTATGTTGATAGCCTAACTTCTCCATAACACTTGCAGGATCAGTACAAAAGCAAATTTTATCTCGTAATGTAAAGAAAGAGGCAAACTCTTCATTACGGTATCTAAACGCGGTGACCTTTGTACCTTTGGCCAGTAAATTCCACTGCTGTAACCTTGACGCTAAAAGTTCTGCATGTTGTTTAGATAAGTTAAGGTCACGCACTAAATCATTAAGTTCAGGCTGCTCGATCAAATGTGTTTTTTTCTTTTCTTCTTCATCTTCGGAAATCTGATATACAGGAGACTCTTTGCTTCTTTTACGGGATATAATATTCTCTTCTATAGCATCATCAACAGCACAACGTCTAAGTTCTGCATCTAAGTCCTGTGGCAATGGTGAAACGAGAATTGGTAAATTTTCGCCATGAGGAACGGGTCGTTTAGCTGAAAATATGTCGGGATATTGAATTTTGTGCTTATTTTTTTTTGAAAATCCACATACGTTTGTCATACAAAAATAGCAATCGGTAGCATGGTTTGTCGGCTCACACCAGATCATCGGAATAGCAAAGGGCGTTGATGATCTATTTCCATTAAGCCAGTGACTTAAGTTTGACATACAAGTCTGGCAACAAATATGAGGAGTCCAATTCCGATCTTGATTCACTATAGGAAAACCAAAATACTTGAGATATGCTAATTCAGTCACTTTAGTTATTAATCTGGCATGAGATTTAGGTGTATACAAGCCACAAACATAACAAAATGAGTCAGTCGATGTATTACAACCACGTTTTCGTACTTTAGACATTTTAATAAAAAAATCTCACTTTCCACGGCTATCGCAATAAATATACAACTACCTTCAAGTTTTAAATTGATAAACAAGAAAGAATACAGATAAGACATACGAGAAATGACATAAATACTCTCGACTAACAAATAATTCAAATTATATATGGATTTGGCGCAAGTAGAGCAAAAAATTTACTTAATACTACGTAAAAAAAATTATTTTGAAATTCTTAAAAATCTTACGTGGCACGGAATTTTTAAATATTAATTGATTATTAGTACACCTAATTTAATATAAAAACACCAATAGCCAATCAGTTGCATATTGCCTGTAAACTAGTGTAATCAGGTACAAAAAATTATTAAGTACTTGTATGTTGAATCGTCCTTTCAAAAGTTTTATTTTTATGAAAGAGCTCTTAGAAAGGTTTCAAAAACATTAAATATCATAAATATCAAGCTTAAAACTCCACATTAAGGACAATTGCTGGAACCTAAGAAGAAAAGGTTTTGTTGGATTTTTATAGATCTGCATTTGCGGCTGAAGGTGCAATATAAACTGAAAAGTTGAATCAGTAACTCAAATACGCTTTGGCAAAGTCGTAATTTCTGCCAGGTAAGACACAATTTTCATGATCAGTGCTTGAATTACGATTTAGCAATAATATCAATTAAAAATCATAATTTTTAGCATCGAGTAAAAAAATAAATAAATAAATTTGTACGCTTTACACTTAACCCTTTCTCTCCTGCAAACATTTTTTCGACAAATCATGTAACTGACAGCTGTCGATGGCAGTTTTATTCGACTCCCATTAATTTTTTCCAGCCGCACTGGCCTAATAAAAATTTTAAATTATATTTTATAATATTTTTTTGTGTTTGTCTTTGCTTGCCATTTACACGTTGACTTTGTGACATTTGTGTTGGAATGTGATTTATTACGATTTCACATGCGTGTTCGGCAGGTTAATTGATTTCACTGTGTGAATGTGAGGATTTGTGTGTGTAGTTGATGGTTGAAAATATTTTTAACCAATTTTCTGTACTTTTTTGATCACATACATTTTTGTGTGTACTTTTATAGGTCTGTACATATGATTAATTGTATCAGATTTTGCAGCCGTTAATGCAACATCACCGATCTGTCAACTTCCGGCAGTGTTCTTTCATTTCCTCTGCTTCCGCGTGTGAAATCAATTTAATTTTCATCCACACTTCCGTTAAATATATTAAATGATGTGAAATTGATGGATGTAGGTGATAAAATTGAATTTTTTCTTTATTTTTCATTAAATATGAAGGGATTTAAAGTTATAGTTCCAGAAACTATGATTAAATACTGAATTCGGGTCAAGGCTTGCCTAGGTTATAACAAACTCGCTATGCGAGTCAAACTTAAGAGAACTCAGCCCTCTTTTACTGCGTGAATTGTGATTGATATTTAAGCAAAATCCTCTGCAAAAGTATCCTCTGCTCCATGTCAAGTGATGTCCAAACTTCGATTATAATTTTTCACATGAAAAAGTCTCCCATAATTATAAATCAACCCAGAAGTGATGATATAAAATGTCTAGAACTTAGAAAGCTCGGTGTTTATATTAAACAAGAAATGGTGTTTCAACAAAGACGTTCTCCCAGAATTTTAATAAAACCTCACAATTGGTAAAAAATCAGCGGTATGCACAGAGGTTTACATATTTCATGCCTGGGTCCTTGAAAAGTTATAGTGAAATACTTTTGATGTTAGATTTATATAATCTAAAGTGAAGAATCAAATGGAATTTGATGTGGGAGATAAGTTTCGCCCATTGTAGTGTTTAATATTAATGTTTGGGTTACCTTACGCACCAAATTTGTTCGAAATTGGTCAAGTAGTTTCTGAGAAATAGAATTTTACCAAAAGGTGGGACACACACTCACATTTTTACACCAGCTCCTACCATCATAGTTATGAAATTTAAAGCTTATTCTCAGTGAGTTATGACACTTTTAGTAGTTTTCGACATAACCGTTTTATGAGGAGTGTGCGTGGTTATTATCTGAATTTATTCATTTTCACAGCGTATGAAAAATGCTAAAAGCGCTTCTCAAAAGCCTTAGTTGAGTTAACTTTAGCGGTTTGAAAGATACATATGTACATTTAACTATTTAGGGGGCTGGTTCACTCTCCCTTTTAAAAATTTGTAATGGAATTTTTATTTTATTTTTCGTGGCCGAAAGAAGTTACGAAAAATGTCGAAAGTTCTTTTTCGTTTGATTTTGGACGGACAATTTCTTTGTCGGTCTGGCGAATCACTATCACTAACTAGGTCGACCGTCGTACCTCTTAATATCGGAGACCGTTAATTTTTTGGGGCCAAACTTTTGTGCTATTTATGTTCCACTCTACGTTTCAGCGGACAGTCAGACGGTCATGGTGAGACAACTTACCGAAGCTGTGCATCTTCCAAGCCTATTATATTTCTACCTCAGAGTACAGCGATTTCAATTAAACTATTCCTAATCTAAGAGAATGTGAATAGGGTATTTATTGGATTAAAGCCGAATACTGTTTTGAATGATTTGTTTGTGAGGTCTTCTTTACGTGTTAAGGATTTATATTTATGTATGTTTTATAAAAAAGGAAAACTAAGTAAAAAAGTATTCGATACCAAGTGTCCGATTTGCTATAAACCTATGAGATTATATGATTATTTGTTCGGATCTTACAGAATTCTATTTTGATAAAAGCCTTTTCGGATTGTATTATTAACCTTACCACGGAAAACTAGATGCAAATGACTTAATTATTTTAAATCTATAGAGTCAATATGTACTGTTTCAAGGCCGGCAGAGGATACTTTGCAAATTTGCTTGATTTTTGTACTCTTGCAAAATGTTGCTAAAGAGTATAATAGTCCTGTCCATCTAAATGTTGTATGTACATATGTATCACTTAAAACTAATGATCAGGGTGATGAGACGAGTTGCAATCCGAGTGACTGTCTGTCTATCCATCCGTCCGTCAGTGCAATCTGTTACTTGAGATATTTTGATGAAACTTTGTAAAGATGTTCCGCGGCAACAAAACTAAGGTGGAGATTCCAGATGGGTGTAATCGGATCACTGTCACGCCCATAAAACGCTTTTAAAGGAAAGGAATAAAGTGCTAAGCAATAAATTAAGATATGGAACTATAATTTGCCACAGAAGATTAACAAGAAGCATCTGTGGGCGTGGCTCAATGTACATATCTCTCAAACCTTTCAAGCCAAAATAACCAAATTCACCCAAGATGAATCCTATGAGAATCCCTACCAACAATGAGAAAATGAATGAAATCGGAACAAATAACGGTACTGTTAAAAACTGGTACTAAAAGCGCGATAAATCAATAACTAAATACGCCAGAAACATAAAATATTACATCGAGATAGTAGGAGAGGGCTTAATAGGAGTCGGGGTAGAAACTGGACAATGCACGTGCCACCACCCCCACTCAGAGTGGGGCACGCCCTACCGTTTTCATTCAAATTTGGTAGGTTATTTTCTTGACACATTTTTATGTAACAGTGCGAAAATAGTCAAAATCGGATTGCAACCACGCCCACTTCCCATATAGCATAATTTTAAATTCCAATTGATTCTTTCACTTTCCAGTGTACAAATCAAGATGAAATTAATATAACGGTATAAAACTTCGCATGAATAATGCCTTTAGTATACTCTAAATTCGTATGACTAACAATTGTGTACAGTCGACTTTTGGCCGAAAATATCGGTCAATGTGTGGGATATATGTACAATTAAAATTCAGAGAACATTTTTTCCTGATAGTAGTGTGTCTGTGTACCAAAAATGGTTTGATTCGTTCCGTTAGCTCCCACATATCCAATACAACGGGTTTCGAACTTCCATGCGTATTTTTGCCGCATATACAAGTAGTATGGGTCAACATGTGAGTTATCTAAATGAAAATGAGAGAGCTTGTTTTGCTGAAAACAGCGTGCCTTTATGCTTAAAATGCATAAAATTGGACGAAAACTTAACCGAGCCCCCATATAACTAACATTTAACACCCGGTTGACTTTACTCAATATGATTGGTGATGGTATGTGAGTTATCTTAATTAGTCTCAGGGAACATATCATTAGTATGTGGTATGTTAATAATATGTAGCCGATTCCCATATACTGCATAACGGATGATCCAAGTAAAGTTACTTTTTTTCATAGCCTGTTTTTGACAGATCACCTGAGTCGTGGAAAGACTTACGCCTGAACAACGTTTACAAATCGTTCAACTTTATTCGTTCCGTATTGGATAATAGCAGCCGTAGCTGAGAGTGTACATGAAGAGTCGATTCGCAACAACTCGGACTGAAGTACCGAACGACTTGGTCCAGACTTACGTCGAAATCTTAAATTGAAAGCGTTCAAAATACAGGTTGTGTAAGAACTGAAGCTGCTCGACCTTCCCCAGCAGCATCGTTAACGCTCTATGGGCTCTTGAAATGTTTCAAGAAGATCCTACGTTTTCGAGCCGAATTTTATTCAGCGACGAGGCCCATTCGCGGCTCAATGGGTGTATAATCAAGCAAAATTGCCGCATTTGGGACGAAGAGCAACCTGAAGAGATTCAAGAGTTACCATTTCACCCAGTAAAAAGCTGCGGAAAATATTTGAAAGAGATAACCTTCCAAAAATAAATGTCTAAAAATGCTTTTCGAATGATAATAAACATTCCCTATGAAATTTGAAACTGTTTTTATACTCTCGCAACAAAGTTGCTAAGGAGAGTATTATAGTTTTGTTCACATAACGGTTGTTTGTAAGTCCTAAAACTAAAAGAGTCAGATATAGGGTTATATATACCAAAGTGATCAGGGTGACGAGTAGAGTTGAAATCCGGATGTCTGTCTTGACTCCATAAAAAGGTTAAGTTCGAAGATGGGCAAAATCGGCCCACTGCCACGCCCACAAAATGGCGAATACCGAAAACCTATAAAGTGTCATAACTATGCCATAAATAAAGATATTAAAGTGAAATTTGGCACAAAGGATCGCACTAGGGAGGGGCATATTTGGAAGTAATTTTTTTGGAAAAGTGAGCGTGGCCCCGCCCCCTACTAAGTTTTTTGTACATATCTCGGAAACTACTATAGCTATGTCATCCAAACTCTATAGAGTCGATTCCTTCAGGCATTTCCATATACAGTTCAAAAATGGAAGAAATCGGATAATAACCACGCCCACCTCCCATACAAAGGTTATGTTAAAAATTACTAAAAGTGCGTTAACCGACTAACAAAAAACGTCAGAAACACTAAATTTGACGGAATAAATGGCAGAAGGAAGCTGCACCCAGGTTTTTTATTTAAATTGAAAATGGGCGTGGCGTCGCCCACTTATGGACCAAAAACCATATCTCAGGAACTACTCCACCGACTTTAATGAAATTCGGTATATAATATTTTCTTAACACCCTGATGACATGTACGAAATATGGATGAAATCGGCTCACAACCACGCCTTCTTACAATATAACGCTATTTTGAATTCCATCTGATGCCTTCTCTGTATACATTAGGAACCAATGATGATAGCGGAATAAAACTTTACACAAATACGGTATTCGAAAAATATGTAAATGACGGATAATGAAATCTCGATTATCACTTTATCATGCGAGAGTATAAAATGTTCGGTGACACCCGAACTTAGCACTTCCTTACTTGTTTTTTTTAAAGAAGGGAATCTCGAAATGGATCACCCTTTATAATGATTTGCGGTTTTCTAACAAGCCTTAAGTCGAATATGTCGGTCAGTGTATGAGTTATATATGTATATTCTAATTTATTGTATAATTGCTTGGATTCCGATCTTCTGGTTGACGTTTTGCAGCTTAAGGCATTTCCCTGGTTTTGCTTCTTGCAAGTTGTAAGAGTATAAAATGTTCGGTTGCACCAGAACTTAGTTCTTTCTTACTTACATTTTATGGTATTCATTGAGTATAAAATTTTAATTAAATTATTTAAAATCTACATATTCTGTCGGCCATTCTTGGAGGGATAAAATAATGGACGCCTTCGATCTAGTTTATATAAGGCTTCATTGTGAGACGTATAGGTGTTATACATGTAGTACTTGAATATTTTAAGGTGTGGTAGTTGCAGAATATTATTTTGCGATACTGGTTTTAAAAATTCGAATACATAAAGTTGCTCCTAGTCAAAAAGTTTTTGTTTTTGGTTTTGAATTCGAAGAACGTTGAAACCTCTAGCAATTACGTGGTGTAATATACCTACATTGTACGAGTATGTATGTATGTAGGAACGCAAATAGTTCATGACAGTAAGAAGCTTATGTCCCCTGTCACTACGTAGCCATTTTATTTCAGACACGTTGGGAAACAGTGGAGCGGTGAGCTGCAGAGGCTTTTTCATATTGCACGGAAAAACGCATTTATGTACAGAAACTAAAGCTTCTACGGCGGAAAAGGTCGAAGGTAAAAACTGGCAAAAAATATGAAAACAAAAAGTGAAAAGTGGAAGCGAGCAAAGGGCAAAGCAGCACCGCAAAAAGTGAGGTTAAATACGTGCCAGTGGGGTTATTGGTATTTTCGCGCATTTGCGCCACTTTTTGTGCAAACATTTACAATACACATGCTTTTACCCAAGGCTTACGTGCATATGGCAACATAATTATGTACAGGCATGTGAGTGGCCCGTTCGCTAAGCTGGCCATTATTCTTTTGTGGTGCATATTTTTTGTTGTTGTTGGTGTATAATTTATTATTTCACAGCTGTAAGCGGGAATTGTTTTATTTCCTTGCACACTAAATGGCGCTCCAATACAGTGGCAACGCTTGCACTTTCTTCGCTTTCTATGGCTTGACTTTCGCCAGATAGCAAGCGAGCGTCCTTATGCCCCAGCATAGCATCGTAATAGCTGGGAAGTTATGCACACAACATGACAAAGAACGCAAGAGCATCATAATAGTTGGATCATAATATATACAGACTTGCATAAACAATAATAAGAACAACAACCACAAATGTGCAGTGGCAGTGCATAAAATGCAAATTTTATTAAAAGCAATGCGAAATTTAACGAAGAAGGGGAGAAACTGTGACACAAGAAGCCACTTAATATTTTGTGTTCGTAAGTAAAGGGGAAGGAATGTGCCCTTAGGAAAGTATTTAGTCAAATCGACGGCTACATATTTTAGGAGACCATAAATTGGTCTACGACCGGCTCACGAGATCTCGATATACTCGGGTTTTTGCCGATGCGTCTTTGTATGATTAAAATAATGTTTCAAAGCGAGCTTCTGATATATATTCTTCAACAAAATTGCTTTTTAAAAGCTCTAACAACATTCCGATATTAAAAAAACGATTCTTGCGCTAACTTTCTTCATCGCAAATACATTAAAAATCTTTTTCGGTATCTCAAGATCTGGTAGTAGGAATTCAAGAATATGTGAATGAAGAATATGTGGAGTTCTTTAATTGATAAGGTGTCCGTTTTATCCTTGACAGAATAAAACAGTTTCTCGGCTTAATCAGGAGCTTTGCACAAATATTTCTTCATCGCTCTTTCCAGAAGATATTTAGGATGTTCTTATATCTAAATGCGGAGAGGAGTATACTTTTCAATGGAAGTTTGAATGAAACCTACTATTTAGAAGTTCTTTCTGTTAAGAGTTCGGAAGATGTGAGGATTCTTAAATCTAGTTTTATTTTGTCACTTACGATTTTCTCAAAGAACTAGTTTGTATATCAAGCCACAGTGACTTCATGTGAAGAATTGTTTAAGGTCTTGCCAAGAATCGTCTTTTAAATTCTTCTATTAGCGCTCTTAGCATAATGGCTTAGTTTTTCTGGAAGCATACGACGAATTCCATGGAAATTTTTTTAAACCGAAAAAAGTAAGAAAGTGGCTCAGGATTTATGGTACGAGTATTATGCCAGTTCTCATCATTCAATGTCATTTCGATTACTGCAAGCAAGTAGACACCGTTTGTGACTTATATATTCTTCTTCATATATTCTCTAAGTTTCGAGAAAATATTTTTACAACGTCATCCTTTCTAACCTATAAAATACCAACGAAATTTTGGGTTGACTAAAAACTAGTATGATTTGTAACGCTTAAAAGGTGGGACAGAGAACTCATGAAAAGTCTCGAATACCAGTTGTAGACTATGCTTTCTCCAGCATTTGAAAATAACTGATTTCGAAGGCTAGTTTCACGTTTTGACAACCAAGGCTTCATGATTCCTGCGGGGATTAAACACCTGTGTTTGTGCTCGCCACATGAGACGTGTGCATTTGTTGACAATAAATTACAACAATGTTGACAATTTTTAAATTCGCAGAGCATTTCTTTTGTACTTATGCTTTTCACATTTTATTCGTTGCTCATTCTGAATTTGCAGTTTATGTCGCTTTCGTAATTTCCTTTGTTTATCTACTTCATTCTAGATGTAATTGCATGCAGGCATTGTTAGTTTGTTGACATTTTTGGTTTTTGCTGTTGTTGTCACGGCTGCATTTTATGCTCCAATTCTATCCGGTGCATAGATCAAGGTAGCTGCTTACAATTTCTTACCTTTTAGTGTGGCTTTTAATTGTATGAGGAAAAAACGTGCTTTAAGGAGAGGCTTAAATTTACTGATTAACATTTCGGTTCCCAAAAAAGGTGAGGAAATATTGTAAATGTAGCTTAAATCTTAGTGAATGGTGAACTAAGCCAAAAAGCTTTTAGCTTGGAAATGGGATTTCAATAAAAAACGTACCTGTTTTTGCAAAAATCAAACCTGCTGTCATCTATTTGAAGTGGAGCCACCTCCTAGGAACGTCAGAAAGATTGACCACGGACGCAACTAACTTCAGACACGTACTGAAGGTTGATAGTTTAACACTTTTGCCGCTCTCTATTAGTGAATGGTGACTTTGCATATGAAATTTGCAAGCTGGCACGCACTGTCGGACTCACAAAAATCATCACAAAAACCATCACAAAAACCATGAGATGATTACTCTACAACAGTAGCCAAATGAAAACTGATAGTTGTGAAATTGAGTTTGTCGGCAGCTGCTACGATCTCGAAAGTATTACAACAATAGACGGATGTCAACTGTAAGATGAGCAAGATAAGAAAGCCATCTGATTGGCTGCAACTATTTTAGTCAATCTCGCAAATCTCCGGAAGCAGAAGTCTCCGAATATATTAATATGGAAGCGAAACATGACCGATCACGAACTTCAACACTGAGAGACTCCCTCAACAGATGCCTACGAATCATCTGCAGAATATTCTGGCTCAAACCTATAAGCAATGAAACACTATGGAGTTTAGCGAAAGTCAGCATTATGACGCTTGACTGGAATCCGCAAGAAATTAGACGAGGCGGCAACCTTGTCATATTGTCCGAATAGATTGAAGGGGGGTGGGGGTTAAATTAGCGATATGACGACTTAGAGAAAAGAAAGTATATTCTGTATAATGTGTTTACTAATCTACCACGAAATGTTAGTTGTAAACATGAGCTCTAAAGCCTGTACTGTACTAAAGCCGAGGTGCAAATACTCTTCAATAAGAGAATAATATGAAAGGCATAAAGTTTGAAACATATCAATAAAATTCAATGAATTTTTCGTACCTATTTATAAATGATTAAATTTTCAAAAAAAAACTCCCTTTTTAAATAATTAACTAATCAGTTAATTAAAACGATTTATTTCAACAGAAAATATAAAAAAATATGAGAATTTATTAGAAGCCAATGCTTTACTTATGTACAAGGTGCGTTCCAAAGTAAACAGGACTTTTTGAAATGAAGCGCCCCCGTGTGGCGCCATCTATATGTCGGCTAGTGCGTTAGAATCTGCTATCCTTATTCATTGCTCAGTGAGAATTTCATGACATTTCATCTATTGAAAGTGAAGTTATTGCGTTTTAAGTGTCAGTATATTTGTGTTATCGGTGCGAAAAAAAGCTTCGAACAAAGAGCAAACAATAAATTTTGTTTTAAAATTGGTTAAACTTTTACCGAAACGTTTCAATTGATGAAACAAGTTTATGGCGATGATTGCCTATTCCGTAGCAGAGTGCACGAGTGGTTTCAACGTTTTCAAAGTGGTCGTGAGGACATAAATGACGATCAACATGTGGGCCAAACAAAATCCGTGATCACCGGAAATTCCATAGAAACTGTGCTTGAATTCATTAAAAATCAGCCGAAATCATGATTGAAATTAATGGAAATGGAATTGAACATCTCCAAAACATCGATTTATCGCAATTTGACCGAACATTTGGGCTTACGAAAGGTGTGTGCACGGTTTGTTCCGCACAAATTGACTGACGACCAAAAATTGCTCAGAATCCAACATTCGAAGGACGCTTGTGACCGATTATTTGACCAAAAATCACATTTGAACCATTAACCACTCCCCGTATTCACCTGATATGGCACCATGCGACTTCTTCCTCTTCGGAAAAATGCATTTGCTCATGAAAGGAAAGCGTTATGCAGACGTAGAGACCATTTAATAGGCTTGGACCGGCATACCGGCTGCCATACAGGCCAACGAGCTAAAACATTCGTTCGACATGCTTTTGGACCGGGCAAAAAGCTGTATTGAAGCAGAAGGAGATTATTTTGAATAAAATAAATTGATTTTTCCAAAAAACCCATTTGTTCTGTTTTGTTTCAGAGTCCTGTTTACTTTGGAACGCACCTTGTGTTTAACAAATCAAACATTTCCAATTGATAAACGCAAAGTTGTATACAATTTAAATATTTTCCAACTAAATGGAGCAATATTGAGTGTTTAAAACTACCATTGTGGCCAACAAGAAAACCCAATTAAATCTAATGAATGTAATTAAATAAGCCACTACAAGAGCATTGAATTCACACACACACATTCATACCTACATATGTATGTATATGTACATAGCCAAATGCTATGAATGGTGGAGAGCTCAAATGGTCGAATAGTCACCTATGTATATGTATTATTTGTACAAATTTTATATCTGTACATACATACATACATATATACATATATGTTATATACAGTGACCGCTGTAGGTCGCACATTTAACTGCGTTTGCTAATTAATTCGCCACTTATTGCACAACACCGCCATTTTAATTGATCCATTTACAATTAACCGCTATGTGCAAACACTCATCGCCGTAGTCGTCACAACGCCGCCCGTGCCACGCTGTGGCTTATTCGCGTGCGAAATTAAATTGCCAAATATAAATATACAATATGTAGAAGAGGACAGAGGGTAGAAGAGCGGTACATGTACCGTAAATGCGAGAGCGCACGTACGAAATGCACTAAATGACCCTATTTTCGTTTAACCTAAAGCTCTGTAATTTGAATTATTTATTTAACAATATGTTCGCGAAATTTCATTTTATTAGGGCAGTTGTTCACAAATGGTGGGGTGCGAAGGGTGATAGACGAGTAATTATGGAAGTGTATAGCACAATTGGATGCAAACTTAGGGCTATCGTAGTTATTTCAAATTTTTGTGAAGACCATTTGGGATTTTAAATTCCGATCGGAACATTAGTTTGAGTAAAGCAACTTTAGGTTAGGTTAGATAAGATGGGTAATCGAAGATGCACGTGGACTGCTATATTTGGTCCTTTGTGAAGCCATAAAAAAAGAACTCATGAGTTCGAACTTATAGATTAGCAAAACGTTTAGTACCCAGCACTGGCCTAATTTCCGCGAAGCCCAGCTATCTAGTCGTAGAACACAAAGGTATACGGGAGCCCCAACCAATAGCGGTTCTAGGGTGCCGTTCCTTGCTAGCTCATCGGCTTTGTAATTGCCTGCGATTCCGCTATGGCCCGACACCCATACCAGTCTTATTACGAAGACACTCGATGTTACTCTTCGACCATCCCTGAACGCACTGTAAATGAGTTCAAAGCTAGTATCGCAGCTCTGCTATCTGTGTGAATGGTCACTTTTCTGAAGGAGGCTGCACTCAGTAAATCTACTTCTATCATAATGGCTGCATCCTCGGCCTGGAAGCCACTGCAATAGGCAAGAGGTCTGAAAGTGGAGTTAATAGAGATCTCCTGACAGAAAACTTTTTATATTGTGAATAATGTGGATAAAAAGGAATTTCGTGTTAATAAAATATAGATTTTTGCATGGACAAAATACAGCTGGTACAAAAACTAGATCACGAGTTTCCGGATACTGCCACATGAAATTCAACTATCAAGGACTTATATGCTAAGTTTGAACGTGGTTAAATAAGCACCGAAAACGTTGAACGCAGTGGACGTCCAAACGAAGTTCTTACCGACGAAAACATCAAAAAAGTCCTTAATATTATTTTGAATGGCCGTAAAGTGGAGTTGTTCGAAATAGTAGGACTGTAAAGATATCAACTGAAGGTGTATGTCATATCATTCATGAATATTTGGCTCTGTGCGCGAGCTCACTTTCGATCAAAAACAACGACGAGTTAATGATTCGGTGCAGTGTTTGGAGCTGTTCAAGCGTAATAAACACGAGCCTTTGTGTCGATATGTGATAATGGATGAAACATGATTTCATCATTTCACTCCAAATTCCAATCGATAGTCATCCGAGTGGACTGTGCACGTTGAGCCCGCTTCAAAGCGTGGAAAAAGGCAATAGTCGGTGGCAAGGTTATGACGTCTGTATTTTGTCTGTATTTTGGGAAGTGCATAGAATATTTAACTACCTTAAAAAACGAGGGATCATGAGCAGCAACTATTACATAATGTTACCGGGCGCATTTGAAGAAACACAAAGTGCTGTTTCACTAAGACAATGCACCTTATCATACGAGTAAGTCGCTGAAAACCAAGGCAAAATTCCATGAATTGGGTTTCAAATTACTTCCACATCTACCGTATACTCCAGATTTGGCTCCTGCGATTATTTCCTCAAATTAATGTTTGCTGGGAAGAAAATTTCGTCGAATGAAGAGGTGATCGCCGAAACTGAGGCCTATTTTGAAGCAGAGAACAAATCGTACTACAAAACTGGTATCGAAAAGTTCTACAGTCGCTTTAATTAATGTATCGTCCTTGAAGGAAACTATGTTGAAGAGAAAAATGAATTTTGCCAAACAAATTTGTTTTATTATGGTAGGCCGGAGACTTTTCAAATGACCTGTTAAACTATATTCGAGGAAAAATGAGAAGAAGATATTTAAAAATTGAAAAAAAACAATAAATTATGCCACCAGATTCGGTGTGGAATCTGTTTAGCTTCTCTTGAACTGAATAATGCAATACGATGTCTCACTTTCCTATATCCTTAATTTATATTGAAATATAAGTTACGTTAGCCTCTCACTTTCACTTTACTCTCTTTTTTACTCTCACTTTACTATATCCCTAATTTATATTGAAACATAAGTTAGGTTAGCCACGTTTAGACCAGTTTTGGTTCTTTGCGTTATCAGATGGAGTTCAGTTGCTCGGTGTAGTGAGGTGTAGTAATCCTTTAGGATGCTTTCGTTTGACGTGAATTTTAACAAACTTTGTGGTCTAACTGTCGATACCTTCTTTAGTGTATTATACCGTGCTCCTTGGTACCTTGCTCTACTCATTTCCTGGAGCCTTCGCGATCTGTCAGCTCTATTCTGCGGGCGTGTCGCCAACAGACAGTAACCAGTTAGTATTCCGATCATGTTTCTACAGTCTGTCCTATTGTGTGCCAATAGTAATATTATGTACTTTCGATCTACCGTTTTGCACATGACTTTTGCAGTATTGCACCCAGGTAGCTCGTTCCATCGGGTTTTGATTTTCTTTACCATGCTTCTGTCCAGATCGTCGTATAAATAATGCAATGTTGATCACGTTTACGGGTGTTAGCCGTACACCATACTTGGCAATCTCGTTCACTATTTCATTGCTCTCGATGCCTTCGTGGCCTGGCTCCCCGTAGAAGTGAAAAGTGGGATCATGTAGTCGGTGTTTGCTAAACCACTATTATCAATCAAGCTATGTCTGAACTTCCTATATGTAAATTTTCCTGTAGCCAGTAGTTGTCGCGCCGATTTTGCTGCGCAGTTTTCAGTGAAGAGGCCTATACGTGGCAGGTTTAGTACTAGTTCAAGAGCCGATGCAACTGTTCTTAAAGCACCCGTTGTACACAACGCACCGAGACTCTGAAGCCTTTCCACTGGCTTCCGGTAGGAGGATTTCCGTACGCCTGTCAACCATACTTCTACACCGTAGATGTAGCATCAGTGCATGAGAAAGGGAGAGAGCCCCCAGGTTGTGCCGAACATCTACCTACACGCATATAAAGCATTGCTAACTTTTCTCACTCTTTCTTACACGTTGTGCTTCCACAGCAGGTACTTTGTGCGGTCCTTGAGACCTAAGGTCTGACCATTCACCAGTGCTACTAACTCTCGAAAAGCCAATATTTTCGGCCGCCAAGCCAACGTTATGTAATAAACACACTAATTGGTATAAGTTTAAATGTATATTGAACAAAGTCGACCCAAAGCTTAAGCACATATCGACAGGTGTTGAGTTGGACTGTGAGGATGAAGATTTCACAAAAATAATTCAAAACGTTGCGTAGAAGAGTACACGAAATACCCGCGTGAATCTAAGTAGTACCAAATACCTAAAACATGTCTCAGAAAGTATCATTAAAAAGCGCAAGCTTCGACGGAGATGACAGCGAACTAGGTTCTCTTCTCTCAAAACTGAGCTTTAATTAAACTAAGAACACACATTAAACACTTTAATTAATTTTTCCTTAAAAACTTATCTGGCTAAACTTACAGCTGATAAATTCACCGACTATTCACTCTGGAAAGCTGCAAGCAATATGAACAAACAAATAAAACATGTAGCGCCATTAAAAAAATTAAACGAACCTATGTTCATGGGCCAAAACGAATAAACAGAAAGCTGCCGTATTTGCAAATAATTTGGGAAACACAATAACGCCTAACGATGGATATGAGATAAACCGTGAAAGTATTTGGTTGGATCCACACATCAGCGTTTCTCCTGTTATAATTCAAGAAATTAAAAATCTTATCGGGAACACAAGACTCAAAAAAGCACCTGGGTACGATTTAATAACTGGAGAAATATTATGCAATTTACGAAAGAATTGTAAACATTATAAACAGTGCATTATGCCTAAGATACGTGCCATCGCTTTGGAAAGTATCTGAAGTCATAATGATACCTAAGCAGGGTAAGCCAGTACACGATGTTACATCATATAGACCAATTTCGCTGCTGCCAGCTTTATCTAAAATCTTTGAGAATGTACTCATAAACCACAACCAAATTAAACGACACCAAATCAATTTACGTCGACTTTACCTTGAAAAAGCCGATATATCGTCCGATTTATATAAATAATATTCCTCTACCACATCATAACAGTGCTAAGTACCTAGGTATCACATTAGATGCTAAGATACGCTGGAAAGAGCATGTCCATAGAAAAGGAGCGAGCATGATATGAAATTTGCTAAACTTTACCGCCTAGTTGGCAGGAAATCCACTCTATTAATTGACAACAAACTCTTAGCATATAATAAAATTCTAAAGCCAGTTTGAGCCTACTTTGAGTTGGGCTCCCCAACTATGGCGTTGCTCAAGTCAAAGCTGGTAAATGAAATCTCCACAATTGCAATGTGTCACAAACTGAGGCTTAGACAGCACGTTAATGAGGAAGCATCCATACTCATCAAAACTGCTCGGCGAGAAATCGGGTTGAAACGCAAGAAGCCTTGCGACCTAGTAAGACAACAGTAGCAGCAAATGTGTTTCTAACATTTAGCTTTCTCTTAATTAATTTTTTTTTTTTATTGAAACGTAACAAAGATATGGTTTTACATTTCATTCGAATTGCAACTAGTTACAAAAGTATTAACAAGCAATATTTTCATAATTTATGAGGTAAAACAATAAAAGCTCTATTCAGAAGCTTTTTACAAAAACTAAATTTTGTATTAAAAACTAAATATTATAATATTTGTTATTTGCTTAGAAGGTAATGAAACGTTGTTCTTTTCAATCTGAGCCTGCTATTTCTAGTTTCACCTAGTTGTCGGGCTTCAGCGTTTACATGAGTTTGCAACCTTGTGGCATGTTTCGATGCCGTTTCGCGAATGACTTCCCGAACCATTTTTACGTGAAGATCACGATGTAGATCTGAATTCCGTATGTACCATGGGGCATTTACAATTTTTCGCAGGACTTTATTTTGGAATCTTTGCACCATTTCGATGTATAACGGTGCAGCGCATCCTCATAGTTGAATTCCGTATGTCCAGATGGGCTTTAACGTTTGATTGTAGACTAAAATTTTATTTGATGTTGTTAGGGGTGATTTCTTGCCGATTAACCAATTTATTTTGTTGCATTTTAGTTTTAGTTCTGCAACTTTTCTTTGTATATGTTCCTTCCACTTTAACTTTGCATCCAGCGTCAAACCAAGATATTTCGCCGAGGTGGAGTACGGAATTACTTCATTCCCAATATATAAGGGGATATACGTATCAGTTTTGTTAGTGAAGTTTGTATGTATTGACTTCAACTCGTTGAGAGTAATATTCCATTTTTGTGTCCATTCTACGATTAGGTTGATTGAAGACTGCATTCTGTTCGACGACTCTACTACATTTTTATCAGTAGTAATGATGCAGGTATCATCTGCAAATGTGGCGATTGTGCTGTTTGGCGGCATAGGAATATCGCTTGTAAACAAAACGTATAAGAGTCCCAGGACACTTCCTTGGGGTACACCTGTTTTTATTGGCTGTAACATAGTACACTCAATCCTTTTTTTACGCGATTATTGGTTCTGCCACTAATCGCGTAAAAATGGTTAGTTTACCAATATTAACTGACGAATTGGTTCCGAATATAAAAAATATTGCGTATAACAAAATATACGCGCAAAAAATATTCAAAAACATTACAATAAGTTTCAAATTTCAGACTTATGATTTATTCATTCATAACAAAATAAAATATACAAAACAAATATACAATAACAATCAATAGTAAGAACTATGGATTGATGTTCTGATTGACTTAGCATCTCCGACTGAGTTTGCACCATAAATTCAGTTAATTTTGTTTGAATGCTTCTTTTTGGACCCAATAAATTCCGATGTAGTTCTTTATATCTTAACATGCAGAGACTCAATTCTTTTTGAAAAATTCGTGCACGTTCGGCATCCGTATCATTTGCTGCAAAATAATTTTCCAATTCTGCTGCAAGTTTAAGATCAAGCAAAAAACGAAAAAAAGCAATCGCGTTAAAGTGAGAAATTCGCGTAAAAAAAGGAATTTGCGCTGCAAAAATAACCGCGTTAAAGTGAAATAGCGTAAAAAGAGATCGCGTAAAAAAGGGACTGAGTGTATATGATTGTCCCTGCTTGATTCTGAAGTAGCGGTTGCTCAGGTAAGAGGCAAGTAGCTCAGTTAGTTGCTGTGGAAAGACAAGTCTTAATTTATGTAGTAAGCCATGGGGCCATACTTTATCGAACGCCTGGGATACGTCAAGAAAAACAGCTGTGCAAATTTGCTTTTTTAGCATCGCATCCTCAATTAACTAGACTAGAATTGTTGCTACTATTTTATTTTTATATACTAGGTACAATTTTAAAATAAAAAAAAAAACAAAAAAAAAAAACTTTTTCGCACAAAAGTAAAGGATTATTTTTTTTTTAAATTATTTTGGTCTCTTCAGTGCAGTGTTCTCGTGATTGCAAAACATTTTTTTCGAGTACATATGTATATATGTGAAACAGTTTGGTGTTTCCTGTCGCGAAGACTAAGTACTTCTTGAACAGTTTTTGTAATTTTTGGGCTAAAAACTTTACTTACGGGCGCAGAGCTTTTGCGGCTAAAATTTTTGGATGCAGCAAATCTTCAATTGTTGAAACCAAACCATTTGTTCAGAGCCTAGAGCTTGGTACAGTTTACATCAATTCTGCAAAGAACTGCTTTGTCTTTATGATCCTACTTGAGATCTTAATATCCACAGGAAACAGAATAATTAATACAAAACTTTCTAAGACGCTGTCGATTATGTATCTTGTACGGATTGAACCGTCGATCGGCCTAACAGGAACATTGATACGTTTAAGACGTCTGAAACACTTAGGCTAAATTAGGTTAAATTAGATGAGTTTTGGCAGTTTTAACCCGCCTCTTTACGATGCTTTAACATTTTGAAATAGTAATCGAAACACTTATACCGACAAAGCGCTTTGAATTTGTCACAATTTTTTTAAATTTTTAATATGTTGTGTAGTGCTGAAAAATTGTTGGTTGTAAAAACTGTAAAAAAATGGAAATATAAGGAGTTGCAGCTGTGGATTCACTAAAACTGTAACATTTGTTACGGCTGTCGCCTTTAATTCACCTTTTTCGCAAACGTTGGCGTGAGTGTAATGTGAAAAAATGCGACGCCATGGCGTATGAGTAATCATAATATTTAAACATTAAAATGAAAGCGTCTGCAAAAACTCATTTTCATTCCTTTGATTGCAGTTAATTATAGCAAATTGTTGCTTTTAGACCGTTACGCGCACACATGCAAACGCAACACACTTTCGCGTTACGCCATAACAGCGCCGACCACCGTCAAGCACGCCTTACCCAATCCTTTTTTGCGGCCCTTGCAGATCATACGTTGCGTCGGAGCATAAGTTTGTGTGTGTCTGTGGGGGCGAAGTGTGGCACTAATTGTTAATTTTCGTGGCACTCACTTGATTACCTAGCAAATAGTTGCTGTGTGGGCATATGAAGTATGCCAAAAGCGGCGGGGCTGATGTCTCGGTGTGAGTGTGTGGCGTAACGGGTCACACAGTGTGAAACATATACTCACACGTACACACAACTAATGAAACGATTGCGGGCGCATTAATTAAAAGCTGCCTCATATCCTCATTTCGTTGAAACGGCGTGGCCACATTCATTTGCCGTTTCGGGAAGGCCGATTTGTGAGCGGCACGAAGGGCGATATGCGCGTAGCTTGTGCAATGAAGTTAATCGCAGTTATTCGACCATTTCAAATTAGCATTGAACGTCGCACGCTAACGAAACCCAATTATATGCCCGTCCACCAAAACAAAGGGAATGGAACCAGGAGAAAAAATCAAAAACTATTTTGGTATGAGTTTGGTTCAGCCAAATGAACTTCGTTCGAGGCGCAGCTTTTAATACATGGAAAACGGAAGGCGGTACTCCTGCCAACCCACATTGTTGCACTGCCGCCATATTTAAATACTCAGTCTAATTGGTAGCAAATAGCAAAATATTGAGTGGTTGAACAAAAAGCCGGGCGTAAAATGGGTTAAACGAAATTGCAGATTGATGAAGCTTGCATACAAATGGCTAATGCGTGCATTGTACTCAAATGTAGATTAGTGAGCCACGGGCAGCAGATGTGAGCATGGACGTATTCACACGCACGCATTTGTGAGGGCGGCACGTTTTGTGTGACGTAACAGTAGATGACTCAATGTTGACTGCGCTGGTTTTGTTAGGCTTCTCTATGGCAAAGATGTTTAAGGTTACCTTCTAATTGTGTACCTAAATATGTATTCTAGTAAGGAAGAAAAGTTGGAAGCTCCGCTTCACTGCGAACTAAATCCACTTTAAGTGAAAATTCTCACCTATCCGAGTTATCTTGGAGTGGGAATCATTTCACGTTTAAACTTTCTTACAATCGAGGCTTCCGCAAGGCTACATCTAAAGCTTTAAGATATCAATTAAATCAGTCCAATAGCCTCGTAGTCTAAGAAATTATTAGTTTGGATGTTAGTAAGTAACGGTTGAGACTTTCGAGTTTTTGTCTCATTATCATTGGTTTGTGGTTTTTTGAAATCAAACATTGTGAAGGCATCAATAACTCGGTAACTTTGTATCTAAACTTTGTGATCAACAAATTTCATAGAGATATTCGAGGTTCCAATTATTTTTTGATGAGCTGAATAGTTCTCAAATTTTATTTCATGACAAAAGAGCCGAGGAAAATGTTTTTCTTAAGCCTAAGGCTGAACCCACACCGGATTAGTCAAAAATGTCTTTGACTAATAAGACACAAAAATGGCTTGTGCTCTAACCCACCCCAAGCGAAGCGCAATGAGGCATTTTGTCTCTTTTTGTCTGGCTTGGTGTGCATTGAAATAAAGTGGAAAAATAAGTGGAAAAATAAGGAAACGAATATTTTCAATTGAATTGAGTTTTGTGAACGAAATAAAAGAGAATAGTGGGTGCATCCGTACAACCAGAAGTGCGATTCCTAAAATATAATTACACATTTGATTTCTGAACTGAGAATGCATTCGAGAAAATTTAAAAATTTCATAAGGATGCAGGTGTCAGGTATCGGCAACAAAGACGGTTTTGTCGCATTTGGTGTGCGTTGGCTGTATGAAAATACATAAGAAGTTCGACAACAGCTCTTCGTCGTATGAAACAAGAAATACTGTTTTGACTATCCCGGTGTGGGTTCAGCGTAAGATGGAAGAAAGCGCGATTTTACCAAATACGTCATTTACGAGCGGTTTGACCGTGCTTATGACGACTGCCCCCGCTACGATGTAAAAATTTTGCTTGGCGATGTTAACGCCAGACAACTGATAAGGTGCATACATCAGCCTTTTTGCAAGATATAGTATGATGAATCGGATGAAAGTTTGCAAGACAATAGGAATCTAAGTGTGCTCTGCCCAATTCACCAAAAAGGGGGACCCCACAATCAGTACCAATTACCGTGGGATAAGCCTCCTTAATATAGCGTAAAAGGTCTTATGGAGTCTACTATGCGCAAGATCATACAAAAGACCCGTGAAAAGAAGATCGGCACACATTGAAATTGATATCATTAGCCTCAAGTCAGCTTTCTGGAAACAAAGCGAATAGTGTGGGTCTGGTTGAGAACAAGGAGAAGACAAAATATCTCGTGATTTCAAACAAACAGTCTACGCATTTTTGACTTGGTTCACAAGTCACTGTTGACAGTCATAATTTTGAAGTCGTATACAATTTCGTCTATCATCTATATGTTAACCCAGGGTACCAGCTAACTCCATTAAAAAATTGTATTAAAATCACTCAAGCCGTTTAGTCGTGAAGACTTAAGAAACATGCACACTTACAAACTTTAGATTTTATAACAGAAGATTATGTTATTGATTTATCGCAGTTTTTGAGCTACAATTCTTAAAGATTTGCACGAAGAATTTTTTTCAATTACAACTAAAATAAATAAATAAAAAATTTTCACTGAAACTTTAATTTCTTTGCAAAAATTTTTACCAAAAATCCAATTTTCAGTTTTGTGTTTTTTCCCTCGTCAAAGTTCTAAGTTAAGGTATTAACTAAAGCACGAATTTTTTCACTTTGGATGATCCTGTAAGGAGTTATTCTTCCAACGCGGGCGCATCGTTTCTTCAGAGGGGTCACCGAAAATGCCATCCCAATGGTCGAGTTTAAAATATTTGTTTCCAATAATTTTAGAATTTCTTTGTTATTAGTGTATGTTTGTAATAATAGAAATGTCTAATAAAATATTTCACTTTTATATGAAAAAAATTGTTGAAAAAGGCTGTTCTTTCCTGAGAAAACCCATCTAACACCGTAAGGGATCGTCTCAGTGTGACTCTCTCAAAAATCACTGATTTTCTTAAGTAATCGGTCCGGTTTTTTTTTATAAATAAATACATTCATGACGAATACAAACTGATTTTTTTATGTTTATTTTTTGGTCTGGCCAATATTTTGTTTTTAAATGTTATTTAAATATATTTAGAGTGTAGCAAACGACTTGCGCTCCCAGGTAGTTTCCGAGAATTTTATTGTCTATAGAATTCAGAAAAAAAATTCAAGGATATCGTATCGAAAAGGACGAAAAAAAGGATATTATAGTATTACACCTTAGTCGAGACCAATGGTGCTTGGTAAACATACTCACATGCATAAATATGTTCATTCGGGTCTATAGCGAGCTCTTTGCGCTCGACTTGTTCGTGTGAACACATAGGCCAAGCACCATTGGTCTCGACCAGGGTTAAGAAAGATATAAGCCAAAAGATATAAGACAAATTCAAAGACTGAAGAGTATTCGAGTAAAAATTAATATTTTTCATTGTTATTCAGATTATTACATTGTGAGTGTACGATTACTGTACTGTACTGATTACAAAAGATATGTATAAAATTGTGATGCTCTCATGGAAGCCATACGATTTTCTCAGCGTCATTATATAAGTGTATATGAGAAATGCTGTTTTTTCCGCTGTTAACGTCCTCGAAGCCATTTGAACTAATTTTGCTTTATTTAACTGCATTCCGTAGAGTTTTTCAGATATCGAAAAACATTTTAAATTTTATCACCAATTTCTTAGGAAGGAAGTCATGAAGATATAAATAAAAATTAAATAAAACATTAAATTCCAGCCGATAGCTGCCAGCTCCGCTCAATGATTGCCTCTGTGGGTGGCCTAAACTTTCACCCCCTCCCGCCAGATGCATTTGTGGGCACACTGAGTTTTATGGCTTTATGAACATATCGACCGCACAGAAGTTGCCAGCTGCTCCCGCTGCCAGCCCTTCTGCCCCATTTCGCTTGCGGCAAAATGTAATCACCACAGCGCAGAATAAAGACATTAAATATTTTTAGAACATTTAAACATTTAAGCAAGACAAGGGACAAAAACCATGTGTTGTCAAAAAGTAAAAAATGAACAACAACAAAGAACTCAAATGAAGTGAAAAAAGTGCAAAGCCAAACACATCACAATACCTTTGGCTAGTCACCGCAGCCACAAAAGCAACAACAACCACAAAAAAAGAAAGACAAAATTACGCTTCTCTCATAAAAATGCCATAAAATGGCAAAAGTACAACACACACAAAGCTGAGATGAGCCGGATGGCGATGGTGCAGGGCGTATGAGTAACGGCAGGCAGTGATTGAAGTGCGGGCTGTCTTTAAAGTCAAGGGAAAAGTAACAGCAGCAAAAACGGTGAGAAAAGTACACAGATATGGCACAACAGGAAGCTCTACAGACCGCCTAGTTGACGTTGTGAGGGATAAAAATGAAGCGAGCCCGTAGAAAGAGGAGGCGAGGGAGAAAAACACAAAAAATTCTTAACATCTGGGACACTGCCAGTCATATGCACACCCACACAAAGTGCACCAACGGTACTCACGTATATTAAATTGTCCCATATCTGAACATTTTGCTGCCAAGTTGATGTGGTGGCCTCAAACAAATAGCAAAAGAGGCGAAAAAGTATGAAAATATGTCAGCGTCATGTAATGTCTATAGCCACAGCGAAAATGTGTGTGTGTGTGTGTGCGAGCACACAAGAGAGGCGGAAAGTGAAAGTCCAGTATTTGAAGTCTTTGGTATTCAGCGCAAATGGATCACCTGTACACTTGGGCACCTGCCTGTTCACAAATTCACAAAAGTATACATATGTACATATGTACATGTACGAGTACATAATGTGTATGATCATTATGAGAGCATTTGCAGGCTGAGTGCATGTGTGCTCCGCAAATTTGTTGGCGTTGAGCCAATGTCAACGAATGACCAGACAATGACACAAATCATAAACAAAACAAACTGTGCCACACACACATAGATAAACTAATATTTTCTAGTGCATGCGGGCATCCAACGCACTGTGGGATTTTGTACAATGTTTTAAATTATGTACTTTGTTTCAAGAGTTAGGTTTTACTCTGGCATACAAAATTTAATTTAAATATTTCATCATTTATTGTAAGTTCGAAAAGCTCAGATCACAAGAAGCAAATACTCGTGAGCGAAGTGGCGTATGTTTTACTGATTTTTTTTAACAGTTAGAAAAAGAGTGAGGGAAATTCGTCAATTTCTGATTGTATATAAAGTGTTATCCATTTCGAAGTTTCCTAATTTTTTAAAGAAAAAACACAGAAAATTAAACTTTAAAGGGGAATGTTTTTTATCATTCGAAAGAACATCTTTTGACATTTATTTTTGGAAGATTAATGTTGGTCGCGGCTTCGTCGTTCTCGTTCGAGGA
Source organism: Bactrocera tryoni (assembly GCF_016617805.1). Taxonomy (NCBI): domain Eukaryota; kingdom Metazoa; phylum Arthropoda; class Insecta; order Diptera; family Tephritidae; genus Bactrocera; species Bactrocera tryoni. The sequence goes on from NC_052503.1 coordinate 53,229,570, forward strand.
TATCGACTGGTAACTGGCAAATGAGGCGCATGATGTTTTACTCCATGGTCTAAATCGAAATGGGATTGTCCGCATAGACCTTACACTTTACGTAGCTCCACAGGAAATAGTCTAACGGTGTGATATCACACGATCTTGGTGGCCAATCTATCGGCACAAAACATGAAATTATCTGCTCACCAAAGTGTCCTTTCAATATATCTATTGATTGATGCGTTGCGTGGGAAGCAGCACCGTTATGTTGAATCGATGAGATCACGAGCTTCAATTTCAGGCATAAAATAGTCGTTTATCATGGCGAGATAACGGTCTCCATTGATGATTCTGTTTTTACCCGCATGAAGAAATATGAACCGATGATTCCACCGGGCCACAAACCACACCAAACCGTTTTTTTTTAAATGAAATACCAGCCCTCGTTTATCTTCAGGTTAAACTTTGTTCCAAATGTGGCAATGTTGCTTGTTTATATACCCATTGTGCTAGAAATGGGCCTAATCGATAAAAAAAATTTGGCATGAAAACGTTGGATCTTCTTGGAATTTTTCAAGAGCCCATGGGAAATGCCAAACAAAACTGAACAAAAATAACATGACAGCTTGATACGACTAACATGTGATCTGTCAAAAGAAGGCTATTGACAAAAGTACTTGGATCACCTTTAAAAATAAACTTTTTAAGATAAGTCTTTTAATTTCAAGCAATAACTTACAAAAAATGGAATTAATCAGATTGTTCCGGCGATAGGTGGGTCGACGTAATCGTGAGACATATGAACCAATATCTGTCTAAGAATTGCCATCTGGAGTTCTTCAAAATGATGGACGGGAATGTGAAAAGAGAGGTTTTCTGAAACGTATTTGGCTGTTTTCCAGCTCTGAGAGTATTCGACGCAGTACCCGCTGGGGGAAGCAGAGGAATACTCCTTTCCGTGGAAAAGACCTGGTAGTGAAGAACCTGTATACACTTGGAAGTTCCAATTGGCGCCAAATAGAGAAACGGAGGAACGACTGCCGCGGTGTCCACGCCAATAAAGAAAAAGTTTTGGTTTCTTTGATAGACAAGCGCAAAAGAAGTCTTCGTTGTCGATTATTATAGTTGAAGTTTGTTGTGGATCTTTCTTTATGTGGTCAAAACATGTTTATGATATGGTTGCGAAGAAATAGTGGCGTTCTCTCTTTGGGTGCTTTTGTACGCACCGACCCTGTAAAATTGCGTGGTCTTTGTAGTCACACGTCGATAAATAGAGATCGCGAATTCTCCCTGACGAAAGCAAAGATCCGATAAGTTGAAATTAATTTCAGTTAAAAATCCTGATAGAAGGTAAAATCAGTCGGATAGAAGGAGGATGTGGTTGTGACGTGTTAATTCATTTTTCGGAAATCCTTAAACGTTGGCACATCTGTAATTGAGATTAAGTCTTAAAACGTTTTTGAGTTAAATTTTTAAGTACGATCATAACCATTGCTCCCACATATATTTTTTTTAATTTTCACGATATGTTTGCTGGTGTACACACTGTGCTCCTTACGGAACTCGGAACCGACACGTCTACAACATAAGTCTTGCTCGCCTCGTTGCAACGGCACAATATGTACCGTTTTAGTGCTGTTGGTGTATAAATATGTTTTGGACTACAAACAGATGCACATAATAGCAGGGTCTAGTTTAAAACGTGCATTAGGCCTTTGTGCATTTTTTAAGTATTTCCGTTTCCTTTTCCTTTTCATACTAGTGTCAACAAAAAATTTAAGTAGAAGACAGCTGTCGTATGTGTTGTTGTGGCTTAAAAGTTTTCCACACTGCTAAACTGTTGTTTCCCTTGGCTTTGTGCGATTACTGTTATTTTTTCAGTCACGTTCTGACAATAATCTGCGTTACAATAACCAAAAGTCAGCTATAGAAGAGGCAAGTTATGCTATAAAAATATGTGAGGCTTAAAGTAACAAAGGCAAGGCGAAGAATGTGCATGAAGCTTGGGGAAAAATGAAAATTTTGGCTATTCATAATATATTCAAGTTTGTTTCAGTTAGGTACACATAAATGCACTTAAATTTTAAGTACGAATACTTTACATATGAGTCAATTTTGCTAGCTAAGCATCGCCAAGTAACTTATATTGAATTTTAATTTCAAGAGGAAGTAAAGTTTTTGAAGTAATCAGGTCTTGAACCTTCTTCAAGTATTTGAATCAAGATTTGGGCATGTGACATCACATCGGTTTCAATACAATTGAAATAAAAATATTTTTTAACATATTTTCAATGCTCTCTGACTCTGCGGTTCTCAAACAATAGTTGTAGACAATTCTTTGACTTGATTTATTCAATATCTCTTCTAGGTTAAGTGTCGTTTCAGACAAGCAAATATTCTACTAACAAATTGTCTGCCATATATCAAAATTAAAATGGTGTTCTCGAATATTACAGAAAAGTTTCTCAGGACCTTTAAATTTCTATTGAAGAGAAAGAAATCCAACGAAAGGTACTTGTATTAATGCACTGAGAAGTCGGAAAAATAATTTAGTTTTCAACAATTCTATATATTTTCAACTTGCATTGTTTCCAGGCAACCAAATATTATTGAAGATAACTCCACTTTGGTTAGGTTAGTTTAAGAAGGTTAGGGAAATGTCCAAATAATTCGATCTATTTTCTTCCAAGCAGCTTATGTTTTAAGCACCCACTAAAGCTTTCAATCATACCGCATGAACTCCGATCGTGAGTTCTAAGTTCAGCATAAAAACCATAGCTCGGATCTCGTTTTGAATACAGTTAATTTAGACTACGCACTTATTCTGCATCTTCTTTATTGGCGCAGACATTGCTTACGCGGTTATAGCCGAGTTTATGACAGCGCGTCAGTCGTTCTTCCTCTTCGTTGTTTGGCGCCAATTAGCGATTCCAAGAGTAACCAGTTCCAGTTCTTCTCCACCTGGTCCTTCTAACGGAATGGAAGTCTTCCTCCTCCTCTGCTTCCCCCGGAGGGTACTGCGCCAAATACTTTCAGAGCTGGAGTGTTTTCATCCATTGGACCATAAATCTGTCGCAGAACCTTTCACTCGAAAACTCGTAACTTCGACTCATCAGATTTTATCATAGCCTTTGCACCATATAGCAGGACGGGTATAATGAGTGACTTGGAATTTGGTACTTGTTCGTCGAGAGAGGTCTTTACTTCTCAATTGCCTACTCATTCCGAAGTAGCACCCGTTGGCAAGAGTTATTCTGCGTTGGATTTTGAGGCTGACATTGTTGTATGTGTTAATACTGGTTCCAAAATAGACGAAATTATATATGTACGACTTCGAAGTTATGACTGTCAGCAGTGACGTGGGAACTAAGTCGCGAGGGCGACGACTGTTTGTCTTACCCTCGTTCACTATTAGTTCCATTTTCCACGCTACTTATCCAGTCTGGAGAGAGCAGAATTAATGGAGCGGATGTTGAGACCAATGATATCAAAATCAGTAGCATACGCCAGCAGCTGTACACTCTTATAGAAGATTGTACGTTCTCGGTTTAGTTCTGCAGCTCGAATTAATTTCTCCAAAAGTAGGTTAAAGAAGCCGCACGAAGGAGAGTCGCCTTGTCTGACCCTTCGCTTGGTATCGAACGGCTCGGAGAGGTGCTTCCCGATCCTGAATGAGCTTTTGGTATTGCGCAACGTCAGTTTACATAGCCGATTTAGTTTTGCGAGAATACCAAATTCCTTTTCGTGCTGCCGAAAGCAGCTTTGAATAGAGGGAGTGTGTGTCGATCTTCTTTTCACGGGTCTTTTTGACCGAGATTTGGCGCATGGTGAAAATTTGGTCCGTTGCTATCAAGCGTAAAGCCACACTGATAAGGTCTCATCGGTTTTTTGACGGTTGGCTTTTATCTTTCACTCCAGTTAATTTTTACATTAAGTAAAAATGAATCAAAAGAATATATTTTGAGCTGCACCGAAATGTGTACTCTTTATTTATACTCTTAAGACTAACTTATTACATGGTTCTTACTTCTATTTATTTATAAGGAATACATTCCTTAACTCTCGATAGAACCTTGTATGCGATGTTGAGGAGGCTTATCCCATGGTGGTTGGCGCAGATTGTGGAGAGCCTTAAAATCCAATCGTTGGGCATGCTTTCGTCCGACCATATTCTACAAAGAAGCTGATGCATGCTACTTATCAGGTCGCATGAATTAATTTTTCAATGTTTCTATTACATAAGGTTTCATATTCAAATTATCTTCAAGAATTTTCTTCACATTTCGAGTGTTTATCACATCTAATAGCGTAGGGTTCATGAAATCCACCAACTTCAGCGTTTTTAAACTAATCATCTCTATTATTATTGACTACAAATACATTTAATGCTTTAGATGACAGCGTTAAAGCCCTGAGTGTTTCTATGACATACCATATGTTGGATCAGTACCTGAAATTATAATCTCACGAAATTTATTAAAACTCTTTCTGGGATTGAGTTCATAAGTACTTCTGCTATTCGCTAATAGGATTTTCTATGATTAGTTCTCGGTTTGGAGACATACAAGTTAGCACCCCATACATTCAAAAAGTATCATATGATGCACTAATATCATATGATACAAAGTAATATAATATGACACCACTAAATCGCTGAGAGTGCGACACGTGTAGTGGCAACCTGTGGGAAGCGCTGCGTCAGCGAAGTGCCAACCTGTGGGAAGCGCAGCGTCAGCAAACTCCGTACCCGTTGCAGCGGCAAACATAGGTCTAGAGTTAAGTATAATTAATTGTTAATTTTAGTTCTTAAGTGGAATTCAATAAAGGAGCATAGCTCCCAGAAAACATTTTTTTTAATAAAAATAACAAAACGTTTTTTAACTTACATACCCTCGGCGTATTGCTGCTGTTTTCCATAAAAATACCAGTAATCGAACGATCCATAACTACGTAGTAAAGAGCTGAGCTGGGAAATCTGATTACCTGCATAGATTCCAGTTACTTTATGCCGTTGTGTGATCACCTCCTTCACCAGCATAAGTTAGTTAGCAACGCCTTCAGTTGATTTATGCGCAGTTGTGGTGAAATACCGCCCATGTAGGCTCAACAAACGGCACAATCTACGTCGTATTAACCGGTGCCATTGTTGGACATTGTGTTAGCCGAACATTTTGCCACTTTTAGAGTGCGCATAATTCAACAAACACAAAGCTTTGAATTTTGCGGTGACCAAGTGAAGATGATTGGTAGCTGGTGGTGAAGCTGGCACGATGAACAGAGTGTTCCATATGTAAGGAGTAAGCAAGGTGCTGGAAGCAAGCGGTGAAGAACAGCAAGTGCTTGAACGTTTAAGTACGGCAAAATTTCCATGAGAGGGTCCCACATAATTCTCGGTTTGACAGTTTGCGCTATACTTACACACACGCGCGGGTACTCTTCGGCAGACATATACGAGAGAGGTATGGCAAGAACTTAGGCTCTGGCCGGACTGGTAATTGGGTTTTGAAAGATCTCAAATGAGCAATATCTGTTGGTAATTCGATTCCTCGTGTTAGAAGTAAATCGTGCAGTGAAGTTAAGAAGTCCATGAATGCCGTGAACGGTGACCATTTTCCTCCGATGGCGATCATATAAAAATGGTTCAAAGAGTTTTTGCTGAGCCATGGCCATCACGGGGGAATACACGATAAAAGACAGTCCACCAATGGCTTAACAGTAGGCACCTAAAAACCTGCAAGGGACACATTTTGGACGAAAAGTTGTCGCCTTGTTAATTACCACGATTGCTTACTCCAACAAAACATGGACCCACCAGTCCAATGAAGACAAAGAGTGTTCCATTTGTCGTAGAGATGAGGGCTTTCTAGGATCCACAGGGTGTGATGTCCATCTACTAGCTGGAAAAGGGCAAAATAGAAATATTATTTGAGGTAGGCTTAGAAACGCTGTCCCAAACTGGAAAAAGTAACGCCTCGAGGAAAAAAACTAATCGACTAAAGTTTTTATCGCTTTCATGGGAGCATACTTTGCTGACCTCCAGAAATCCTACTACGTCAATAAGTTGGAACTTCGCTGTTCCAATTGTATAGAGGTAAAAGAAGGCTATTATTCGTCTTCTTCTGGACGCTAAGTAACTATCCTACCCGTCTCGTATGCATCTACGCTAGTCGTGCTCGCATTCGTGTGAGTTGAAGCGGAAAATCTGCCCGCTGGCACAGTAAATTAGCAACTTCTAGCGAATTACATATGCCATTGTCACATGCATGCTGCCTCTGAATGCACCTACACAGAGAGATATAGCCACAGTCTGCTTGTGTGTAGCAGGCATTGTTGAGGCCTCTGCGAATGCGTCTGTTGTTAATCAAACCACAGCGGCCACAATGCATTAGTGCATGGTTCAATTGCTTGGCTCTGTGTATGCTTCAGTTCACTCATTTAGGTTGGTTGTCTGCATGCGAGCATTTATGTATATCTCGGGTCCCAGTGGGTTCGCATTTGTTTGTTTGACTCATCGACTGGTTTGGTGGAGATCATCAACAGAGCCACCGAAGTGCTGTATAGGTTTGTGTGCAAGCATCAATTTCGGTTGAGTTGGTCATATTTCGAATAAATATGGGTCGTTGTAGCTGTGTGTGCTTGCAGACGCTAATTTAAGCAATTCCGACTGGTATTCGACGAATTGATTGATTGGATTCTAACCGAATTTCGGTTGTCGTCTGATTTGCGGCTTGTAACATAAACGCTGAGGAACAACTCGGCCATTGAAAGCGGAATATGAAGACAATTTGGAAAGGAAGAGAGGCGGGTACGACGCTTTGATTGGTGGAACATGTAAACTCAACTTTTAATTACTTCAGGCTCTGCCATTATTAATGCCGGAAAGTATTTCGTACAGTGAACATTTCAGAGCAAGCCGAATCATTACAGAAATAAGACTCAGGTCACATAATCTACCTTAAGAAGCTCTGTTCTCTAAATAAGCATAGTGTCAAAATAAAAATATGCAGCCCTACACATTTTTTGTCAGAGAAAGAACCTTAGTTCAGGAGGCAACCTGAGTTCTCTTTCCATATTTGCTTTGCGTCTGGCAGCTTTCAGTTTGTGACGCGAGAACTTAGTTTGAAGATTTTTCCCATGCTGAAAACTTTAACAAGGAGTTTGCTTGAGATCACAACTACGGAATCGTTAAAAAATTACCCATACTCCAGCTGGGCCCAAATTGTAAAAGTTTAATGGAAGAGGGAAGGAAGAGTGGAATCATCCAGGAAGTTTTTCCCCTTTGCAAGACTGTGATTTAAAAATTGTATCAGTTATGCCGGCTGTCGATTTATGAGGATCTTTATGATAAAACTCTTTGGGAGTTCTAGGTACCACAACAGACCGGCGTTATTAGCTATCCAAATAAGAGCCCCTTTTATGATCGACAACTTAACCTAACCTAACAGTAGATTAGGGTTAGGCAATCACATTACCAGTATAAAGGCGAAAGTTTATGAGTGTGTATGTTTGTTACTTCTTCACCACTAAACGGTTAGAGCGTTTTTATAAAATTTGGTATGGACGTTGTTCTATGTAGAAGTGCCAAGGTATTACACTTTGAGTGTTATTTTGTAGGGTTGTTGTTGACTAGAATCTGAGGCTGCACCAGTTTCCAAGTGCAGGAAAAGTGTGCTGACTATTGTGTTATCTGCTTCAATCTTGCTAAGTGATAAACGAGATAAATGTCTCTGAAGATGACCTTATTAAAGGCGATAAAGCTAAAACCAAAAACCCCTATAAAAAACCACGAACTTACCTTCCAGATCAAACGCCTGCAATTGCCGTTAAAAGCGGCTTTCTCTATAACAATAAATATAAGCCAAGGACAAACTCTAAAAGTAGCCGGCATTCACCCGGGCATCCCTTGTTTCTCCCACTATTTATTTTCCCTAAAAACGGCGGGTATCGTGGTATAATTTGGGAAATTATAGTCTTCACACTTTTTTCACAATCAATTTAAAGTTTATTTGTTTATAAGCTCTTATGTGAGATAAGAAATGTCATTTTTTGGTTTTAAATTGTAACTTGGCACGTTTTTGGATAAGGCGGTAAGCCAAAATCTTCGGGACGAAAATCTTCTAAGGATTTTAACACTTGAGTTGCTCCCTTGCGGAGTTCCTTCGGCACAAGGTCATCTGGTACCATCACAACTTGCATCCCTGCACTCAAGGCTGCCTGAACGCCATTTGGGGCGTCTTCAAAAACAAGACAGTTTGATGGGCAAGGTTTGTCTGCGAAACGAGAAGCAGCTATAAGAAATATGTCAGGAGAAGGTTTGCCTGCTTTGACTTCTGGGTCGGTCGAGCCGCAAACACGATGACGAAACAGTTTAAAGACGTCGCGATGATGAGTAATTTTTATTTCAACCATATGCTCGCCAGAACTAGTGGCCAATGCTAAAGGAATCTTATTAGCATCGAGATGCCTCAGCAATCGCTCTGCCCCACGCATCAACGGTGAGTTCCCCAACATTTCCTTACATTTATTTGAAAATATTTTCAGGTATTCCTCGACAGTTAAGGGTAATTCAAGTTCGTTGACAGCAATTTCGGCCGATTTTTGCTCGGTTGTGCCAAGCAGTTTTAATCGCACATCACGGGGGTAAGACTTGTTAAAAGAGCCAGCTATTTGCCTCACAATTTTTTCATAAACCACTTCAGTATCTAGTAAGAGACCATCCAAATCAAATATGCAATGCGTAACATTCTTAAATTTACTACACATGTTGCACCAGTCTTTATTAAACTATCAAGATCCTTGTGTTGAATTGTGTTAAATATTAGCGAAAGCACCAATTTTGTATCAAAACTTTGACTGCCTTTTTGATTCAAATAAAATTATGATTGACACAAAAAAGTTTTCACGCAAAATAAAAGGAAAAAAAAAGGAAAATAAAAGTTTCAAACACAACCAGTTAAATTGGTGTACAAGCTAAGAAAAAGTTTTAATATTCATTTATCCTAATAATTTTCACAAAAGGCTGAGTACAACAGTCTAAGTGTGATCCCTCCACCATGACATTTTACCTAACTTATCTAAATAATAATTATTTTTTTTAAAAAAGAAGAATTAAATAATATTGGTAGAAAAACTATAAAACTTACATTAGGGGTCTTGAGTATGGATCTAAATGGAGAAATGTTAAATTGACAGAAGCTCCAGGTTTATTTGGTCAAAAAATGATCTGAAGTTTAGCGAAACGATTTAGAATTGGCCAAAAAGTTTCGCCAAATTGTATATATGTATTTCAGGCACGATTTCATATATTCAGCGTAAAGTCACCTGGGAGTTCGAAAATCTTTACATATATTAGATATGTATGTATATGGGGGCTCAGGGAAGTATTGACGCGATTAAAACCATTTTTGATACACAGAAATACTATTGACAGGAAAGGATTCTGTCTGAATTTCAATTGTATATCTTCTCACACACTGAATGATATTTTCGGCCAAAATTCAACTATAGGTACTGGGGTCCTCATATTCGGTACCTAGGGTTTTTAACAGTTTTGATTGTATTAGTCCGATTGCGCCCATTTTCACACTGTGATATAGAAAATATATATATATATATATAATCTAATTTAACCGGCTCCCATAAATCCTTCTCATACCATCTCGGAGGTTAAATTTAATGTCTATGGCGTAATTAGTTTAGGAGATGTTTCCATTGAACATATAAGAGGGCGGGGCCACGACCACTTTTTCAAAATTTTTTACGCACAGGTGACAACTGCGATCACCTGTGCCAAATTAGAGCTGTATCTTAATTTAGTGCTTAGTTGTAGCAGTTTGTAAGTTTTCGGTTAATGGCGTTTTGTGGGCGTGGCAGTGGTCCGATTGCGCCCATCTACGAACTCCTAATTTTTTTTTTGTACTAAGGAACCTGCATACCAAGTTTCATCAAGATATCTCAATTTTTACCCAAGTTACAGCTTGCACAGGCGGACGGCCGGACAGACAGACCGTTTTTGGTGACACATATAACCGTTAGGTGAACAAAACTATAATACTCTGTAGCAACTGGTTCCAAGCGTATAAAAATTTTTGTATACAAAAATAAAACTTTGCTTCTTTCACTGTACAGTTATATAAAATCAAAGCCAACGACGATACGAAAAATTTCATTTAAAGCGTATTTATGTAGGGTATGCGATCATGATTTCATTCTGCGAAAAAACAAAAGGTTTCCGACAGTGGGCTTCCAAATAAAGCAATTTAAAAATTGTTCTGTTTTCTATTTCTTTATCATCACATTGAACTGGCATGTATAAACTGAAACTCTTATTTGTTTTTAGTTATTTGAATTCCGTATAACACCCTTTATGAAGTTCACAGCGCACATTTTAATATTGAAAGGTCACTGCAATCAAACAATGTAGTTTTTGCTATCAATAATGCTCGCCTGCGTTGCTCTGACACTTTTTTGTTAACTGCTTTCGTTTACAAAAACAAAATCCACATGTTAAATCTTTATTAAGCAATGTCAATAAAAGCTTTGTTTGCAAATACTTTTCATGTAGAGTTGCCATATGGCAGTCAATATGGGGTTGCTGATGAAAGGCACTGTTTTATAAAAGTTTTCAATAATACCACAATGTTTTAAGTATGTGAAAAGTACAAAATAATAGTAGGGAGATTTGTTCAAGACCCAACAGAGAGACAGCAAATAAAAATTTAAATACGGAAACCCCTTATCTATTCGTCAAAGTTTAACGGGGGGTTATACTTCGAAGAAATATAAACTCCCAACTGTGGCCAAAAAAATAGTAAGACTTTCTAATTTAAATTTCTCGCGAAAACCCATTCGTCGAAATATTTTTTTAGGCTGGTATGACTGTCAGTGGCATCTGTGCCAAATGCCACATGAAAATAGTCCATGGTGTTTAGTATATGCTTGTCTTTCTCAAGTATATTAAGTGCATTCGGCGATTTTCACGAAGAGTGAAATTATGCAACAAAGAAGTTCCATTAAATTTTGTGTGCTGAATCAAATTTCTGGTGGTCAAATGTTTGAGATATTGGATTTGATTAGAACAAATTATTCAAAGAGGGTCGAGAATGCGTTAACGACGAACCAAGTACAGGCCGGTCATCAGCATCACCTAATGATTAACACATCAATAAAATAAAGTAATCGATGTTTAAGAATAGACGATTAACAGTCAGAGATCTTACTGGCATTGTTGAATTATCGGAAGGATCAATGAAAACCATTACGAAAGATCAGTTGGACCTAAGAAAAGTGAAAGTACGATTGGTTTTAAAATCATTTAGGTTTTTTTTCTGAAAACAGCGTTGCATTAACTTCTGTGAAAGAATACTTTCCGAGTACCAGGATGTCATGAAACGTATTATTAATGGCGATGAGTCTTGGATTTATGCTTGCGATCTTGAATCAAAGGTGAGACGAAGCCGAAAAACCACGTTAAAGCAGGTCAAAATGGTTATTTTAACAGTTTTCTTTGATTATCGAGGTGTGCTACACTCCGAATTCCTTCCGACCGGCTAAACTGTCGCAACCACCGTATTCACCAGATTTACCTCAGTGTGACTTCTGGTTATTCAGCAAACTCAAACGACCGCTACGGGGAAACAGTTTTGAGTAACTTGAAGAGGGCTACTCCGGAAATTGACTCTAACAATTGTTTCGAGGACTGGAAAAAACCTTGGCACAAGTTTATTGCGACCAAAGCGAATTACTTTGAGAGGGACGAGTAGATTTTGAAGAATAATTTAAGTAATTATGAACAAAGTATTTTTTTTTTGCTCATAGTAGTACAGTATACATATATAGTATATGTATATATATCGAACAGGGGTCAGTTAAATTGGCATTCACAACCACCAAGTCACGGCTACCGAAACTCAGAAGATTTGGTGCAATACATACGCATCGTGACACTCATACGACCACTGCGACAGAAAGGGAGAAACGATCACACATAGACAATAGTTTCGATTAAAATTGTCAATTGCCTTAAAAAAAAATATGCAACTTTAACAGAAATCTCTGGTAGCGCTGTTGGGTATTTATCCATAACTTAACCGATGGAGTGCTTACAGGGAAGTAATCACTTCTACGTCTCTCTTAAAATCTCTTATATAGGATGTGCTGCTTCTTATGCTGGTGTACATATTTACACTCTGTATATATGCTACACATTCTTTGAATAAGCAGGTCTTTAAGTGGCATATTGTGGTTATGCCACATCCGAAGGAAGAAGCGATATTTTTCGATATCAATCCCCCAATAATAAATTTCGTCAAAAATAAATATAAAATTCGGTTTTTAATTTGGCAAATTGCGACATTATTTAACTACGCCCGTGGCCGAATGAATATTGTTTTTGCCGCTCCCCAGCGAATTGCTGCTTTGTGTATTGCATAATATTTGCGAATATTTTTACGAACTTACCGCAGCAAATATTTGCACATTTTTGATTACAATAAGTAAATACCATTTTTTTATTCGGCAAATATATATTGGCAACGCACATATTTTATGAAAATACATAGGAGAGTATGTAGAACGAGCTGAAATTGCTGGCGCGCTTAAAATTATGTTAAAATATTGTTTCCCCTTAGTTAATAGGAGGTCGCTAATTTATGAGGACGCATGTGTGTGCGTATGTTTGCTGTATATTGGTTTAAAAGTCAATATACTTTGTGGCCTCTGCGGCTAAATGTTTTAAATTCAAAGCGCCCTCTTCTCTTTCATTTATTTGAATTTCTTTTTCGACTTTCCGCATTCGACAAATAAACCAATTACATAAGATGCTTGTCGCTGGCGCACATTGAGTGCCGTTACGTAGCAAGCCTGTTGCGGGCCTTTGTTTATAAATTTGACGAGTTTTTATAAATGTATGTACGTGCATATGCTCGCGTACGTGCGACAGCATGTGGTGACGAAGCCACACAGCCTTTCAATGCCTTCGCAATGGCATGTGCGCCTTTAAGTATGCAGACATGCAGTGGTGTGTGGTATAAAAATTTTAGACACGTCCAAAATTTATTTGTTTGCGAACAACAATGATTTCTGCTGCAAATATGGATTCAGGCAACAAAATATACGAATGTGGCTGCAGGCACACATACCCGTGCATACTTTTATGTGTGCGTGAATGAACTTTATAGGCGCTGTATACGCTTTAAGGAACGCTTTTAGCTTGATTGTTGAAGACGGTGTAACCTTGAGTTGTTTATATCTATACATATCTATGTAAGGCATGTATGTATATGTTTTTAATGAAAGTGGTTTCTGATGGAGGGAAGCTGTGAGCTACTAGGTCCGAAAGTATATCTTCACATTTGCAGAGTCAGTGACCCTGAGATTTAAAGGCGTTATATTTTCAAAAACCAAAGAAAACATGAAACTGGAAAAAATTGAGTTCGCTTGTATTACTGCACTATGGATGGCATATATGTATGTATACTGTTTTAATGATCTAAAACTCAAGTTCACTAATCCGATTAATAAACTTTTCACTTTAAGAAGAGTCTCCGAACATCCTTTTCATCCACCTTTATTAGTCACCCTTCCACTTGTGTTCCTTGTGCTCATTACGGCCAAAGATTATGATTAAGAGGGTGAAGAAAGAGCTAAGAAAACTAGTCCGGAATATCGTATTTGTCTTCCACTATGAACAGTGTTTCTTTGTACAATATACAAAACAGAAAAAAACTGCTTCTATTGCTGAAGAGGATAATAAAAGCAGGGATGATACACAATTTGAAGTTTCTGCAGAAAAAATATAAAAGAAGGAGGTGTTGTTGGAATGTTACCAACTTGTTGCATATTCAAAGACTTCTCTGGGCCTACAGCATATGGTTAAAAAAAAAATTTAAGGAAAAGCCAAGAGCCTTTTTACTATTGATTGACCACCATATGTTAGAGCATATCAGAACTTATACCGAATTAAAAGCATCTATAGTTTTATAGAAGAAATAGACAATTCTACAGGATAAATTGAAAGCTTTCATTGGAATACTGTATGCACGTGGTGCACACGAAGCAAAATATTTGAAGCTGTCGTACTTATGGAACCAAAAATGGGATCCTGATTTTTTTCTAAAATTATGAGGGGTAGATTTATACAGTATATGCCAAACAAACCAGACAAGTTTGGAATAAATTTCTGGCTAGCTTCAGACGTTGAAATGAAATACGTCGTAAATGGCTTTTCTTATCTGGGAAAAGATGAAACAGGAAACACCTCTTAGTGAATTTGTAATAATGAGACTACTGAAGCCTTTTACCATGAAAGGTAGGACTGTAACAACCGGCAACTAAGCTATTAGCAAACAATACTATGTTGGTTTATATCATACGTTCGAACGAATGGGGCCTTCCAAGTCAAGGAAAAGAAGGATAATATGGCTTTACAGCTTGCAACAAATGAATGTACACTTACAGTTTACAAGAGTAAGCCGAACAAAAAAACTAGTTATATTGAGTATCAAGCACAAAGGCGTCAAAATTGATATCGCCAGAAGGAAACTGCCTGAAAATGTGTGATTTTATAATAAAATTAAACTTGGTGCTCATTTCACTGATTAAATGGGCCCAAAATATTGTGTTTAATATGGATCTAGAGCAGTGGTTCCCAAACTTATTTTGTCTACTGCCCACTTTGAGAATAAATATTTTTTTAGCGCCCCCATTTTTTCACCTATTTAAAAACCACTATAACTCCAAATTAAATTAATTGATTATTGTGACCTATATATGTATATTAACGGAGAGTTCTAAACGAAACTTTTACCATAACCCGCAACTTGAAACCTGAGCGCAGTAGGTAACATACAACGGCGCATAGGTCTGAAGTTAACTTTTACGGGCTCCACCTGCCAATAAGAATGATTATTGAAACGCAACTTTATAGTATTAAAACTGAGAATCTTTTATTAAAAATAAAACTAAAATAATCGATCCTTATATAAAAAGTAATGTGAAGAATGAATCTGATGCTGTTTAATAAGTTTGTTAATATCAGGTTCCAATTTACTCAAGAACAGTCGCAAGTCGCCACGTTCGGTAGCAAGCAAACGATTTCTCTTTTTAATAAGCAGTGTTGTCACAGCACTAAATCCACGTTCACACAAATATGACGATGGGAATGCTATCAAGAATCGTTGAACGATTGATCACAATCCAGGGTACAATTGCGGGATCGGTTTTTGTAGCCAAAATTCTTGGTAACCATTTTTGAACTTGATTTTTATTTCCTCGTTTGTTGTCAATTCTATAAGTTCTTCTTCTAGCTGAGGTGACATTGCTGTGTTGACATTTGAAAACGGATCCAACACACAGTCTGGTATTTCCAAGTTCAAAATGTCCTGGTATCGTTCGGTGAAGTCAATGTGGAGGTTTTCCAAATGTTGGCACTAGGCAAACAATTGGTCGTTACTGCATGATACTGATAAATTCGGAAAATTGTGAAACTCACGTCTACCCAGATTCTTTTTGTGTAGAAGCAGTTTGGCTGCGAAAGCAGCAACGACGTTTTTTGTTTTAATTAAATTTAGTTTATCGCCTTGCAGTTGGAGATTCATGTCGTTGTCTTGCAATTCTGTATCTTTAGTTTCGAAGAACTCTATAACAGAGTCAAACAGGTTGTAAAATCGAGTCAGACAATTGCCTCTTGATAGCCAACGAACTTCAGTATGAAACAACAAACGGTTGAAATCCTCGTCATTAGTAACACAAAGCTGATGAAATAATCTATCATTCAAAGACTTGTTGCGGATTTTGTTGACTGCTTTGATGACATATTGCAGTGATTGAAATAGTTTTTCACTTAAGCTTCTAGCAACTTAATGTTGTGTATGAATAACGCAATGTACACCAAGAACATCTGGAATTTTATTTTTTAAGTACGCTATGAAGCCTTTATGGCACCCTGTCATAGCCGGAGCGCCCTCCGTAGTAACTGAAATAATAATAAAATGAAAGGAATCTCTTTCTAATCGCAAAACGTTTCCAATATATTGAATATGGTTTCGCCTTTTGTATTGGTCTTTAAATTTCTAGCAAATAATAGTTCTTCACATATTTTCTTTAATAAAATTCACGTAAGACAACAACAATGCTTCATTAGTTGGTAAAGTGGACTCATCGAGCTGAATTGAAAATTGACTTGACCTCAGGTGACCGTACAATGATTCTTCAATGTTTTCAGCGATTTCATCAATTCGTCTTTGCACAGAATTATTACTCAAAGGAATTTTTCGGATAATATCTGCGGCCGGTTTTTGAAGCACAGTAGATATTACTTCATTTATTGCTGGCAATATTAACTCTTCTCCGATGTTATGTGGTTTGCCTTTTTGAGCAATTAACAAAGAGATATTGTACGAAGCTCGAAGTCCGTCGTCATCTTGCTTAGCAGCCGCCGAAAATAGTTTTGCTACACTTGGCTGAGTATTATGCTTCTTCTCTAGGTATTGAAAATATGCTACATTCTTGTCTCTCTTATCCGGATGCATTTTATTCAAATGATCTTGCAGTCTTGAAGGCTTCATTGCTTCATTCGAAAATGTTTTTAGACATAGAAGACACAAAGGCGAGGATGGGTTTGTGGGATTCTCAATGAACCCGAATTTAATGTATTCCGCACAGTATTGCCGTCTCTTCTTTTTTACTTCCGACATTGTTTTGCTTTGAGAAATACGTTCAACTTCGCGAGTAGTGTAAAGGAGGCGTAAATACAGCTCATCTATTGCGCGCAAAACCACAAATGAAAATAAAATATGTAAATATTACATTGTTTATATAAGTGCTTAAAGATAGCACGCACCGACAGAAATAAAACAAACATGCATTAACTCGCTCATTTCGCGCTCACGTACTCCGACAAGTATTCAATGAACCAGCCGATTGATACGCTCTTCAATTGGCGTAGACACTGTTTACGCGATTATAGCCGAGTAAACAACAACAGCGCGCCAGTCGTTTCTTCTTTTTCGCTACGTGGCGCCAATTGGATATTCCAAGCGTAGCCAGGTCCTTCTCCACCTGGTCCTTCCAACGGAGTGGAGGTCTTCCTCTTCCTCTGCTGCCTCCCGGCGGGTACCGCGTCGAATACTTTCAGAGCTGGAGTGATTTCATCCATCCGGACAACATGACCTAGCCAGCGTAGCCGCTGTCTTTTAATTCGCTGAACTATGTCAATGTCATCGTATATCTCATACAGCTCATCGTTCCATCGAATGTGATATTCGCCGTGGCCAACGCGCAAAGGACCATAAATCTTTCGAAAACTCGCAACGTCGACTCATCCGTTGTTGACCTCGCCCAAGCCTCTGCACCATATAGCAGGAAGGGAATTATGAGCGACTTATAGAGTTTAGCTTTTGTTCGTCGAGAGAGGACTTTACTTTTCAACTTACTTGCCTACTCAGTCCGAAGTAGCACCTGTTGGCAAGAGTTATCCTGCGTTGGATTTCCAGGCTGGCATTGTTGGTGGTGTTAATACTGGTTCCTAAATAGACGAAATTATCTACAACTTCAAAGTTATGACTGTCAACAGTGACGTGAGTGCCAAGTCGCGAGTGCGACGACTGTTTGTTTGACGACAGGAGATATTTCGTTTTGCCCTCGTTCACTGCCAGACCCATTTGCTCAGCTTCCTTGTCCAGCCTGGAGAAAGGAGAACTAACGGCGTGGTGTTGAGGCCGATGATATCAATATCATCGGCATACGCCAGCAGCTGTACACTCTTATAGAAGATGGTACCTCTGCTCGATTTAGTTCTTGCAGCTCGAACTATTTTCTCCATAAGCAGGTTGAAGAAGTCGCACGATAGGTGAGTCGCCTTGTCTGAAACCTCGCTTGGTATCGAACGGCTCGAGAGGTCCTTCCCCGATCCTGACGGAGCTTTTTTGGTGTTACTGCTCAACGTCAGTTTACACAGCCGTATTAGTTTTGCGGGGATACCAAATTCGGACATCGCGGCATAAAGGCAGCTCCTTTTCGTGCTGTCGAAAGCAGCTTTGAAATCGACGAAGAGGTGGTGTGTGTCGATTCTCCTTTCACGGGTATTTTCCAAGATTTGGCGCATGGTGAATATCTGGTCGGTTATTGATTTTCCAGGTCTGAAGCCACACTGATAAGGTCCAGTCAGCTTGTTGACGGTGGGCTTTAATCTTTCACACAATACGCTCGATAGAACCTAATATGCGATGTTGAGGAGGCTAATCCCACGGTAGTTGGCGCAGATTGTGGGGTCTCCTTTTTTATGGATTGGGCATAGCACACTTAAATTCCAATCGTTGGGCATGCTTTCGTCCGACCATATTTTACAAAGAAGCTGATGCATGCTCCTTATCAGTTCTTCGCCGCCGTGTTTGAATAGCTCGGCCGGCAATCCGTCGGCCCCTGCCGCTTTGTTGTTTTTCAGGCGGGCAATTGCTATTCGAACTTCTTCGTGGTCGGGTAATGGAACGTCTGCTCCATCGTCATCAATTGGGGAATCGGGTTCGCCTTCTCCTGGTGTTGTGCATTCACTGCCATTTAGCAGGCTGGAGAAGTGTTCCCTCAATAATTTAAGTATGCTCTGGGCATCAGTGACTAGATCACCTTTGGGGGTTCTTCAAGAGTATGCTCCGGTCTTGAAACCTTCTGTAAGCCGCCGCATTTTTTCGTAGAATTTTCGAGCATTACCCCTGTCGGCCAGCTTATCAAGCTCTTCATACTCACGCATTTCGGCCTCTTTCTTCTTCTGTCTACAAATGCGTCTCGCTTCCCTCTTCAACTCTCGGTATCTATCCCATCCCGCACGTGTAGTGGTCGATCGTAACGTTGCGAGGTAGGCAGCCTGTTTTCTCTCCGCTGCGACACGGCACTCCTCGTCGTACCAGCTTTTCTTTTGCACCTTCCGAAAACCAATGGTTTCGGTTGCAGTTGTACGTAAGGAGTTTGAAATGCTGTCCCACAGTTCCCTTATACCGAGTTGTTGACGAGTGCTCTCAGAGAGCAGGAGTGCCAGCCAAGTAGAAAATCGTTCGGCTGTCTGTTGTGATTGCAGCCTCTCGACGTCGAACCTTCCTTGTGTTTGTTGGCGTGCTTTTTTGCTGCACAGAGGCGGGTGCGAATCTTAGCTGCAACAAGATAGTGGTCCGAGTCGATGTTAGGACCTCGGAGCGCACGCACATCTAAAACACTGGAGACGTATCTTCCGTCTATCACAACATGATCGATCTGGTTGGTAGTTTTTCGATCCGGAGACAGCCAGGTGCAGATCTTTGATGAATCTTCTTATGCTGGAATCTAGTACTACAGATAACCACGATTTCGGGCCACGGCGAAGTCAGATCAGCCTCAACCCATTTGGGGATGTTTCGTCGTGGAGGCTGAATTTACCGACCGTAGTGCCAAATATACCTTCTTTGCCCACCCTGGCGTTAAAGTCGCCAAGCACGATTTTGACATCGTGGCGGGAGCAGCTCTCATAAGCGCGCTCCAAGCGCTCATAGAAGGTATCTTTGGTCACATCGTCCTTCTCTTCCGTCGGGGCGTGGGCGCAATTTAGCGATATGTTGAAGAACCTCGCTTTGATGCGGATTGTGGCTAGACGTTCATTCACCGGAGTGAATGATAGTACTCGGCGACGGAGTCTCTCTCCCACCACGAATCCAACACCAAACTTGCGCTCCTTTATATGGCCACTGTAGTAAATGTCACAAGGACCTACTCTTCTCTGTCCTTGTCCCGTCCATCGCATTTCTTGGACGGCGGTGATGTCAGCCTTTATTTTTACGAGGACATCAACCAGCTGGGCAGCGGCACCTTCCCAATTAAGGGTCCGGACATTCCAGGTGCATGCCCTTATCTCGTAGTCCTTATTTCGTTTGCCATGGTCGTCATCAAAAGGGGGGTTTCTCTTCCGAGGCTGTCGCTTTCTTTTCACTGGGGGTGTTTTTTTACGTGACGGGTCCGAAACCCAGCGCACAACCCTATGTAGGGGATGTTTCACTTTCTCACATTAACTCGCCTTCAAACGGATGTTCTTAGACTACCCGGAGGATACTTGGTCAAAGACCGAAAGTAGTGAGCTGCTTGAGCCATGTGTAAAAGAATCGTTTCTGGCCACTCCCAAGTGAATGGCGATCAGAGAACTTTCCTCACTTGCGTGAACTTCTACACATGACTTCATCCTCCGATTGATACAGGAATGCACAATTTGAGTTATTTAACAAAAACTTGTTAAAACATGATACATATCTACGAGTCCTAATAACTATTAAAATGTGAAAGTGTAAAATAGGACAGATATATGAACTACGCGGAGAGAAATATAGAACCGAGTTTGAGCAATCTTTTAATTCATATTATTTGATGTTCACAAGTTGTTGTTGAGAGTCGAGAGCTCATGCAGTCGTTGTCTAAGAGGCCTCCTAGCTAAATAAAATTACAAATCACCCTCCAGGCCTCTACAAAACGCCCCCATTTTCTTTCTCGGTCTCTTACCGCCCCCCTTGACACCTGCAGCGCCCACAAGGGGGCGTTATCGCCCTCTTTGGGAAAGACTGATCTAGAGGATGATCACTACATGTATTTTTTAATATTTTAGATTTTTCCTGAAAAAATTTCTGGATTTTATATAAAAAGACAACAGGAAAAAATATTTCAAGGAAGAATTTTTATGGACGTTTGGCTGAAGAGCTCACTTTTGACTATCAGTCAAGTCAAGAGATAACAAGTTAAGCTGACTGTTCAAAACCTCGTGTTCGAAAAACACCCCGTCTATAGGTTTTTGCTACAACAACGACGTCTGTATGAAATATGTTTGTGGAAAATGCATCGAAAAAAAGTCTATATGCTTGTATGTAAAAAATGTTAAGATCCGTAATTATTATAAATAATAAAATTAAATTACAGCTCCCGAATTTCTATTAATTTAATATTTTATCAACAATGTCTATGAATTCTTTAAAACATTATATATGTAACATACAAAATTTACACACCCAAAATTTTATTTTTCATTACCAGTCAAAATGGCTGGTGTTGGTATAAGTTGGTAAAATTAGGTATACAAATTTCTTGGTAAATCTAGTGTTAATAGTGTAAAAAGAGGGAAAGTGAAATACTTTCAAATTTATCTTCTCTTTACTTATTTAACATATTAACAGAGCAACAAATATAATGTAATAAATGGAATTGTGTCTTGCACTTCAAATACAAATCCAGGCAAATATTGACTCATGACAATCTGTCCATTCATTTGGCCCATTCTATCCATGTCAAATGTAATATTTACTTTGGTACTTATGTACACCTGCAAATGGAGCAATCAGAGCAGCAATTGCCATTGTGGGCACACAAAATATGGACAAGAAATGGCACAATACAATATGCATAGAAGGTAAAATAAATGGAATGTGAATAAAAGAAGTTGAATTAAAATAAAATCATACAAAATAATAAAATCGAATAAAATAAAATTTTACACGAAATGACCATTTGCACAACAAAAATGGCAGATAAATAAAGCAGCACAGCAGCCGTGTAGAGATATGGTTTGAGTGTGGATTACAAAGACCCACCTATAATGGCTGGATTTGGAGAAGCAGCAAACAAATGAAATCAAAATCAGAAGCGAAAGGAAGAAAAAAAAAGCAATAAAATAAAAATAAATATTGAAATGGCCTACGGAGTGAATGTGAAATACTCACTCCAGTTTTATGTTGCTGTCGACTGCGGCTGACAGTTGAGAGAAATGAGTGAAAACGCCGTAAACCAGTGTGGATTAAATTGATTGACTCACCTCGCAGCCGCAGGTGCTTGTTACAATAAATGTCAATCATACGCCACGCAGTCTAAAAATATAATCACTAGCAATTATGTATATTAAGCAGTTCGTGGAATTGAGGAATTTAAAGCAATTCATTGAAAGAAAAAAAATTAAGAGCTTTCCTAGAATATTGTTCTTGACTATTATTACAATTTAATTATTTGTTTTCTTTGAAAGGAAAAAATTCGATCATACTGTCAGTGTCGCAGTCTAAACTATTCATCATTGTGTGTGGGGTGAAGCGTGTTGAAAATTATTTCGACTTATTCTAAAGAAAATTTAAATTGCTGATTAGAGAATTAAATTAAGTTCATATTCACATTGAAGCGAGAGAGAGCTTAAAAAATTCAGAATAGGCAATTGTAACTTGACTGAACTATCTGTAATTTAGTATTGTGTATATTAAATAATATTTATATAAATCTATATTATCTAGTATATAAAATTTATTTTGTTACATGGAAACCTTTTATGTTCAAGTAAATTATTCCTACTAGGAGCTTGGAGTCATGTTTGAAATTTCACGCAGGTGAGGAAAGTTCTTTGAGCGCCATTCACTTGTGAGTGACTAGAAATGATTCTTTTACATGTGGTTCAAGCAGGTAACGACTCTCGGTCTTAGACTAAGTATCCTTGGGAAGCCAAAAAACATCCGTTTGATGGCGAACTGAAGTGAGAAAGCCAAACATCCCTCCCTAGGGTTGTACGCTGGGTTTGGGACCCGCCACGTAAAAGACACCCGTAATGAAAAGAAGAAAGCAGCCCGATACAATTGGATTCTCCAATATCTTCTAATATGAACTGAGGTACAATCTCTTACTTGCATAAGAGTGTACAGCTGCTGGCGAACACCGATAATATTGATATCATTCCTCCACACCCGAATCTTTAGTTCTACTTTCTCGAGAAAGGATAAGGAAGCGAAGCATATGGGTCTGGTTTGAGAATGAGGACAAGACAAAATATCTCCTGTCATCAAACAAACAGTATTCGGTTTTGCGACTTAGCTTTGAAGTCGTAGATATTTTCGCCTATCTCGGAACCAATATCAACATTAACACCCTTGAAAACCAACACACAATCACCCTTGACATCCGGTGCTACTTTGGAATGAGTAGGCAATTGAAAAGTAACGTCCTCTCTCGACGGACAAAGACCAAACTCTACAAGGATCTCATTATTCCCGCCCTGTTACATGGTCCAGAGAGTTTTCGAGAAAAAGGTTCTGCGGAAGATTTATGATCCCTTGCGCATTGGCAGCGGCGAATACCGCAATCGATGGAACGATGAACTGCACTAGATGAAGATAGAGAAAAACGCTTCAGCTTTGAAAGTATTAGACTCAGTACCCGCTGGGGTAAGCAGAGGAAGAGGAAGACCTCCACTCCGTTGGAGAGATCAGGTAGAGAAGGCCCTGGATGCACTTGATGTCTCGAATTGGCGCCGAATAGCGAAAAGAAGAAAAGACTGGCGCGCTGTTGTTAACTCAGCAATAAAAGCGTAAGCCGTATCTACGGCAGTATAGAAGAAAAAGAAATCAGTCCTAATTTTAATTCTTAAATTGCAAATTCACCACTTTGCGTAAAAAACCTCTTGAAAGGCTGTTATAGAAGATTGGCTCTGTAGTAGTCCGACTTTTTCCTTATCTTGGAGTTTGCATGGGAATCCGAAGGTTAGCCAAAAAATATCCATAAGCGATATAAATGATAATGAGAGCTAGTTGGTAAATTTGTTGCTACCGGAAATATTCGTTCAGACATAGTCAACTGTTCGGAGTCCTTGAAATTTGAACTTCTTAAAACTCGATATTAGTGAGGAAAGTGTCCCATACAAATCCTAATCCGATCAAGATAAAGCTTCTACAACTGGCTGCTGAGACTACTGCTATGTGTCTACTTTAAAGTTGGTCACCTTGTCAAGGCGAAGGGGCTTAAGTAATAGTAAAGTGGGCATCCTAAAGGAAATGCACTCTACTCTCACAAACTAAGAGGGACACCTCATAATCCCCACAATGGTGATATGGATGAATAAACCCTAGGTTTTACGTCCATCTCTTAATGTGGAAGTATGAAGATATTCTCACCAACACTACTCTAAGCCAAGGCGTTGAGTTATCCGTACCGATGGCTGAATGGTGAGCGGGCAGTAATGAATAGCTGATCGCGAACGGTCTCCTCCGATGCCCAGGCGAGTTCGAAGATATTAAATGCCTTGGGGCCTAACATGAACAAAACAAACTTGACAACAACAACAACAACAAATTTGAAGACAATAGCGACGATTAATGGAACTGATTTGACTTATCGGAATCCGATGAGGACGAATTACTCGCCTCCAGCCAGGAGACGAGTAAGAGTACTCCCAGACTTACCAGCCAAAGTATATCGGTAGATACAGCAGCGGAAACCGCCAATCTAAGAGTGGAAGCCTTCACCTCCAAAGCTGCCATGAGCACCAACCAAAGTGCACTGGTAGCTAAAGGAGACAAGTGAAAAAAACATAAGAAATCTCAGAATCAGCGGAGGAAAAACCGGTACCAGAGGGCAGTCTTTATACTGCGTAAGATTACCAAAGATCAGGCAACTGGTGCCCCAGCTGATAAGGTAGAAAAAAAGCCCCTCAAAAATACGAAAGCTTTCTGAAAAGGAAGCAATCCGAACATCAGCAAGAGAGCAAAAACCCGAGCAATTCCCAAAAAAGGAATCGGTGAACCACAAAACAGCAAGGAACTCTGCGCAAAAACCTGGGCGGAGTGAAGTGGAATATGGCAGCTCAACAACGGTAAGGCATTTCTGCGATGTAGCCCGATGTTTAACTCCTCTGAAACCCTTAGGGGTTACAGGGTCATCAAATGCGCGGATCAGGCCTCTCTAGATTCCTGACGGCTAATGTTGCTAAAATCAGCAACGCCTTTACAATTGAAGCTTATATCCGCCAGGGATATCCCGAAGAGACCTCGTGCTCGCATTTGGCTACCCCTTCTAGAAGAGCCGAACGAAAAAGTTCTGAGATGCATCAAGCTGCAGAACAAAGCTATACCTGGTATAGATGAGTGGCAGCTGATCCAGGAGAAAAAACCCAAAAAAGCAAGCAGACTTGCTCTGGTGCCCATTTGCGATGACTGCATAGAGGTTCTTAAGAAGACTGACTGCAAAATCAGCTTCGGCATTCACAAGGCCAGGCTAAAAATCTTCCAAGGCGACAAAGTGGCTGACGGAGACGACACGGAAGAGGTCGACGACGCCAGCCAATTGCTAAGGAATGTGGACATCGAGAAAACCCGAGATGCCCAATAACCTAAGATGCGTACAGATTAACCTGCAGCACTCGAAGTGTGCTACAGCGAATCTTACAACCCTCATAAACGAGAGGGGCATCGACATCTGCCTAATACAGGCGTCTTGGGTTAATGAAGACACCATTAAAGGGCTAAACAGCAGTTACTGTAACATTTGTAACATGTAACACACGAAACAAAGGTAAAATAGGGGCATGCTTTCTTATCAATAGAAATATAAATGCATTCCTTTGTCCTAATTACAACACAACAGACATAAAAGTGGAACAAAAGGAAAATCAATTCTTCTTAGTTTCGGCCTACATGGCTCACGTCGAGGACATACCACCGGCACATCTTAAAAGACTAGTAGCGGACAACAGGAAGGAAGATGTCCTAATAGGGTGTGATGGAAACGCAAGGCACACTGTATGGGGTAACTCCAGTATAAACACCAGAGGTGAGTCACTCTTACAGTATATTTTGAATAGCAATTTAAGTATATGCAACAAACGCGATAAGCTAACCTATATTTTTCCAAGCTCTGATAGGTTTTCGGACTGGGATGAAGTGCTGGACCTCACGCTATCAACAGACACAGACAGACGCGTTGCGGATAACTGGAGGGTGTCCGATGAGCCTTCCATGTCTAATCACTCCTAAACACTCTTCAGCATTCGCGAAAAGTACAGTACTCCTCTCAAATATCGGAAACCTAGAAGAACAGCATGGGAAAGAAGAACAGTATAGGAACAAAATGGCTTGAAAAAGGAGGCAATAAGAATATCAGTAATCCTCAGGAACTAAATTCAGAAGTTAAAAAAATCTTAACTACAACTTTCAATAAATACATTCCGCTAACAGTTCTGAAAAAGAGAAAGTCCCTTTCTCGGTGGAACAGTGAGCTCAAGAATTTGAGAAGGACACTAAAAAGCGCACTTCCCTGCGAGTCAGAAAACGTCTATAAAGAGGGTTCAACCAGAACCACCGGCGAACGCAGGCAGATAGTAGAAAAAAGCAAAATCAAATATAGTGTCTCACCATTAAAACGGCAGGTCCAGACGGGATTATGCCCATAACGCTACAAAAGCTGGAAGAACCAACTGTTCTAAGTCTTGAAAATATATACAAAGCTAACATTCAACTGTCTTACATCCCAAGAAGTTGGAAACGAATTAAAGTTGTGTTTCTACCAAAACCAAGCAGAAGAACAAACGATAATGCCAAGAATTTTAGACTTATAAGCCTCACCTCCTTTATGCTGAAGGTACTGGAAAGGTTAATGAACTTAAATATAAGAACAATCAAGGCGGATAAGATATCGAAGTCCCAACATGGGTACATAAAGGGCCGATCAACCGAAACTGCCCGCCACGAGGTGATATGTGTAATTGAAAAATCACTACACAATACATTTCTAGATATAGAGAGCGCCTTCAATAATATAGAAGTAAGTGCTATCATTAATTCTCTGACACATGGCGACACTGTGTGCAGATGGATATAATCGATGCATGAATAGAAAGATTATAGCATCAAACGGTGCAGCAACATAAACAAGTTATGTAAGTAGAGGGACTCTTCAAGGAGAGGTCCTCTCCCCGCTTCTATGGGTTGTAGCGCTGAACGAAATACTGGTATGTTTAATTCAACAGTCAGCGAGATTATGGATAGAGCACTACGAAGGTTAAACAATGGAGTAGGTTTAACCCTAAGAAAATAGAATTGATGCTAATCACACGCAGAACCAAAATACATCAGTTTCAACTTCCGGTACAACACTATCTCCATCCCCCACAGCTAAATACTTAGGGGAGGAGATTGACACCAAACTGCCCTGGAAAATAAATATAGAAAAAAGAATATATATATGTATATATGTATATAACCTACTATACTTGCAAGAGAATGGTCATCAAGAGTTGGGGCCTTAAACCTACTATAATCATGTGAATGTATACGGTTGTCATAAGACCTATACTTATATGGAGCTCTGGTATGGTGGCCAGCGCTAAACAAACAATACAACATTAGAAAATTAAATGGAATACAAAGAGCAGCATGTGCGGGGGTTACTGGTGCAATCAAGTCATGTCCGACTGACGCGCTCAATATGGTCCTGCATCAATCACCCATAGACATCTTTATTCACGAAACAGCAGCATATTCTGCTGTAAGAATAAAAGAATTGGGTGGTTGGAATCAGCAAAACTATGGACATAGTGAGAAGAGGCTCAATAGGGGGGGGAAGATAGCATCTCAGTCTATATCGACGGGTCCAAAATGGACAGCGGAGTAGGCACGGGGTTATTTTCCGTTGATATAGACATATCTCTCTTTATCCGTCTACCGAACTTGGCTAGCATCTTCCAAGCGGAAGTACTGGGGATAGAATTGGAAAAACACGAGAGGATACGTAAAACAGCAATATTTACAGATAGCCAGCTCCTGGCTTAGTCTTCGCCCATGACAAATTCCAGTATAGTCCACAATTGCAAGAAAGCACTGAGCTCAATAAAAGACAAGCTTCACCTAGACTTGATCTGGGTTCCCGACCTCAGGTACATTTTCGGCAATGAAAAAGCAGACGAGTTGGCAAAGGCAGGAGCCTTTCTCAACGAATATGAGGCGGATCTAAAGCATAAGTAGCTTCATCGAAACCTCAAAATGGTTTGAAAGAGAAGGTGAAATGTGATAGCAGATATATCATGTGATAGCATATAGTTCAAATTATTCAGAATATTAGTTCACAAAGATATAACATTTTAACTGAAATTATAAAACGGCAACAAGGGCTTCCCCTGTGAAGCTTTACTAACGTCACTTGAAACAATAAGAAAAGCCAGCATATCTGGAATTGTTGCTGTGATTTCATATCTCTTCAAAGAAAACCAAAAACTTTGAAAGAATCACTGTGAACAACTATTTTTCGGATTGAAAACCTCTAAAGTAACTTTGAATAGTTTACAGAAACTCTAACTAATTCATGAAAAATTAATTCAAAATGGAAGGTACGTTCGTTTTGACTCATATAATGAGAATATACATTTTTCTTATCTCTATTTCGGTTTCTTTGTCTCTATCTTTCAGTTGACGTTAACTAAGGGTCAATGAGGGTAAGACTTTGCTCTTTCTACTCGGTCAGAGATTCGATTGGCCCCCAAGATCTTATAATATCACACCGTTACACTTTTTCTTGTGGGTATATGTCAAGTCTAAAGTCTATGCGGTCCCGCTTCGATTCAAACATCACGAAGTTATTCGACTCAACGAATGGACCATCTGAGACATTGCCGCGGGCAACATTTGAAAGAGATAATCTTTAAACAAGTAAGGAAGGGCTAAGTTCGGGTGTCACCGAACATTTTATACTCTCGCATGATAAAGTGATAATCGAGATTTCATTATCCCTCATTTACATATTTTTCAAATACCGTATTTGTGTAAAGTTTTATTCATGATTGGTTCCTAATGTATATATTATATAGAGAAGGCATCAGATGGAATTCAAAATAGCGTTATATTGGAAGAAGGCGTGGTTGTGAACCGATTTCACCCATATTTCGTACATGTCATCAGGGTGTTAGAAAAATATTATATACCGAATTTCATTGAAATCGGTAGAGTTGTTCCTAAGATATGGTTTTTGATCCATAAGTGGGCGACGCCACGCCCATTTTAAATTTAAAAAAAAAACCAGGGTGCAACTTCCTTTTGCCATTTCTTCCGTAAAATTCAGTGTTTCTGACGTTTTTTGTAGTCGGTTAACGCACTTTTAGTGATTTTCAACATAACCTTTGTATGGGAGGTGGGCGTGGTTATTATCCGATTTCTTCCATTTTTGAACTGTATATCGAAATGCCTGAAGAAAACGACTCTGTAGAGTTTGGTTGACATAGCTATAGTAGTTTCCGAGAAATGTACAAAAAACTTAGTAGGGGGCGGGGCCACGCCCACTTTTCCAAAAAATTACGTCCAAATATGCCCCTCCCTAATGCGATCCTTTGTGCCAAATTTCGCTTTAATATCTTTATTTATGGCTTAGTTATGACACTTTATAGGTTTTCGGGTTTCGACATTTTGTGGGCGTTGCAGTGGGTCGATTTTGCCTTTCGAACTTAACCTTCTTATGGAGCCAAGAAATACGTCATCATGATATCTCAATTTTCACTCAAGTTAAAGCTTGCACGGATGGACGGACGGACAGACAGACATTCGGATTTCAACTCTACTCGTCACCCTGATCACTTTGGTATATATAACCCTATATCTGACTCTTTTAGTTTTAGGACTTACAAACAACCGTTATGTGAACAAAACAATTATACTCTCCTTAGCAACTTTGTTGCGAGAGTATAAAAATACATAAATGCCAAAGAATGATCTTACGAACGATAATAAAGATTCTCCATTAAATTTGAAGTTTTTTCTTTAAAAAAGTAGATAACCTTGAAATGGATCACTTTTTATGTCTTAAACACTCAACACGTTTTCTCCTTCCATATTTTCTTTGCGTAAAGTTTTCGAATCTTTACGTGAGACGTAAAATAAGGAAAAATTTATAAAATAGTACTTTTATTTTCCGTCATAATTTACGAGATGCTAATATTAACCATTATGAAAATAGAAAGATTTCTCCATCAAAAAAATTAATTTATTTGTTCTAAAAGTTGATAGTAATTACAGATCCACCCTCGCAAAAGTAGATTCAGTCAACAACCATACAAATAAATTTGGAATAATGCGAATATCATATATGTAAATAATCATGTGTCCCCGACTCTTGTTAACTGTAACATTGCTACTCTAATGCTCCTTTCAATTTATTTATTTCCTACACTACTCTGTGTCGCCAATGCGTGTGAACGAATACACCACTTCAAATGTCAATTCGCGTTCAGCCGCCAAAACGGGGAGAAAGAAACGGAGAAGCGAATATGTGAAATCACTAATACATCGACATTTATCGCGTCGATTCATATGGTTTCGTTGACTTTGCTTTGTGGTTGTGGTTGCTGCTGGTGCACGAGAAGTCGGCAGCTGGTTATGGTGACTGGTGGCTTGGTTGCACTATGACACGTGTTGTTGGCAAACATTCAACCACAACTCTTGGCGCTTTTGCTGCCGCCTCTCCAGCTCCTTTTGCCCTGCTTTTGATGTGTGTTTGGTGTTATTTTTCCGACGCAGCTTTTTTGCGGTCGGCGTATGCACGCTTTTGTGACTTTTCCCAACCAGTCAGCAAATTGCCAGCTCTTATTTCCTTTAATCTTCTTTGACTACAACAAAGTCAAGTGCAGAAGTATACTCCAGTCTCCAGTACACCGACACTGGGGTTGCCGTTTATCAGTTTTCAGTGGCATGTAGAGTCAGCCCATTTGTATACCCTGAACAAGTGAAGTTTGCCACTGCGTTTGTAACACCCAGAAGAAAAAGTTGGAAACCGTATGAAGTATATACATCAGCATGACGAGCTTAGTCGGTTTAGCCATGTCTGCCTGCCTGTCCATTTGTACCGTATATACGAGATTGGGGGGTCTCCTTTTTTGTGGATTACGCAGAGCACACTTAAATTCCAATCGTCGTTCATGCTTTCGTCCGATCATATTCTACAAAGAAGCTAACGCATTCTACTTATCAGTTCTTCGACCCCGTATTTGAATAGCTCCGTCGGCAGTCCATCGGCCTCTGCTGCTGTTTTATTCCTCAGACGGGTAATTGCTATTCGAACTTCTTCATGGTCGGCCAATGGAACGTTTGCTCCATCGTCATTGATTAAGGAATCGGGTTCAGCATCTCCTGATGTTACGCTTTCACTGTCATTCAGCACGATAGAGAAGTGTTCCCTCCATAATTTCTGGGCGTTCTACAGGAGTATGATCCGGTCTTGAAACCTTCTGTTGGTCATCACATCTTGTCATAGAATTTTCGAGCACAACCCCTGTCGGCCAGCTTGTCAGGCTCTTCGTACTCACTTCTCTCTTTTTGTGTTTGCAAATGCGTCTAGCTTACCTCTTCAACTTCGGTTGCTGCTGTTTGTAAGGACCTTGAAATGCCGTCTCACAGTTCCCTTATACCGAGTTGTTGACAGTGCTCTCAGAGAGCAGGAGTACAAGTAGAGTAGAAAATCATTTGGCTGTCAGTTGTGATTGCAGCTTCTCGACGTCCAACCTTTCTTGTGTTTGTTGATTCCATCCGGAGACAGCCAGGTGGCTTGAAGAGTTTTCGTATGCTGGATTTTAGGTCTACAGGATGTTTCATCATTGAAGCAGAATTTACCAACCGTTTTGCCGAAGATACTTTCTTTGACATCGTGGCGGGGAAAGCATCTTTGGCCACATCATTATTTTCTTCCGTCAGGACGTGGGCGAAAATCAGCGATATATTGAAGAACTTTGCCTTGATGTGGATTGTGGCTATACGTTCATCCAGCGGGATGAATGCCAAGATTCGGCGATGGAGTCTCTCTTTCACAACGAGTTCTACCCCGAATTTGTGTTCATTTATATGGCTACTGATGTAAATGCAACAAGGACCTATTCATCTCAGTGCTTGTCCCGTCCATCGCACTTCGTGGACGGCGGTGAGATCAGCCTTTACTCTAACGAGGCCATCAACCAGCTAGGCAGTGGCAGCTTCCCAATTAAGGGACCGAATATTTCAGGTGCATGCCATTAAATTGTAATCCTTAACACGTTTGCCTTGGTCGTGAGCTCTCTCATCGGAGGCTGTCTCGTTATTTTCGTTAAGGGCGTTTTGTACGTGGTGTCTCCCAAATCCAGGGCACAACCCTGGGGATGGATCGTTCGTCTTCTTACGTTAACTCGAATGGCAAACGGATGTTTTCTGGCTATCCAGAGGATACTTAGCCTAAGACCGGGAGTCGTGAGCTATTTGCGTCATATGTAAAAGAATCGTTTCTGTTAACTCTAAGTGAATGGCGCTCAGAGAATTTTCCTCTCTTGCGTGAACTTCTACACATGGCTCCATCCTTTATTAATACCAGTTTTCTCTTTCACTCACTTACGTTCGATCTATGTCTATTTTGGTGAGACGTTTCACTATCGAAACATTCTGATATTCTTTCAGATATTATATAAATAATTATTTAATAGTGGCAACCTTGGAGTGAGTACGAAGCATTATGAACACTAACCACTTGAGTGTAAAGTATTAAGCGAGGAAGAGGCAAACAGAGTGTGTAAATATTATGACTGAACCAAATATTTAAAAAATAAGTAGGTATGGTAAATAGAATTGCGTACCTATAGGCAGGAGGTAAGAGGTTGTAATATATGAGCACATTTTCAGTAACACAACGGTTTGTAGTGAAAAATATTTACATATGAATGCGACTTGGATATATGTGGATGTGTACGCATGTGCAATCAGCTGCTTTTTATAAGCGCATTAAACGCACTCCTCCTCCTTCTTTTCTGCCAAGTCCGCTTGCCACATCAATCTTTATTTTTGCAGCATTCAACAAGAAACAAACACACATACATATGTATGCTCACAAATGCTTCCTTGTATCTCTTCGCTTTCAATTTGCTTACAATCAACCGATTGCAATGCGTGAAATCAAAGAAATTTTTCCAAAAATAAAAAATAAATCAATTGCAGGCTCAACACATGGCAAGGACCGACAAAAAGCTGTGTCTGGGTGTGTGTTCAATGAAATTGATTTGCAGTGTGTGCCAACAGAAGTAAATAAATAAAATCAAAGTCAAAACTCTCTGTGAGATCGAAACTTAAACCAACAGCAGATGTGTGTTAAATAAAATTTATACGATTGCATATTGATTTTGGAAATGGGCACAATACCGCTTTTGTTGCCATTGTATTGGTTCTTTATTGTTGACACTAGCAGAAGTGAAGTTGTACAGTCGCCCTACAATGTGTGCCTTGGGTTCGGCTAAAGGAAAAATGGAAAAATTGAGTACTGCTTCACACGAAGTTGATTTGGAAATAGTAGAGCTCTGCATTTGTTGGTTGAATTTTCACTCCACAAGTAAAAATAAGGCATTAAGAGACATCTCAGATAAAAATCTTGACAGCAAGTACGATGGCGCATTGCGCGAACTTATGCGTGATGAAACGAACAGCTGGGAGGACTCAAAAACATTTCCAAACCTGTGGCTATGTTCGGAATATAACTGAAATACAAAACAATTTTTATAGTTTCAGAGGGTATAGATCGGATTTGATGTTTTGAAAAACATTATTGTGTAGAGTCAATTTCGATTATGCCAAAAATGGAACACATTAGCTTTGGACGATGTTTACGGCTCAGCTCTTGTCACAATTAAACAATCACTTGTACGAGGGCTGCTATATATATTCTGGCCTAGGGCAACACTAATTGGTGCCAGGTGCAATCTGACATTTCCATTGGAAAGTTTGACATTTTTTAGCATAACATCACTCAGAACGTTTTGTCATTTAATCGTGAATTGTTTTATTTACAGGGAATTAAAAAATTCATCTCGGGCAAAAAATGGAATTAACACGTGAACATTTTCGTGTGATCATTTTTCACAACTTTCGACGTGGATTATCACGACAAGAGTGCATCGATGAACTAAAATCTTTGTATGGCTATGAAGCACCATCCTATGGCACTATGCAAGACCGTCATGTAACATACCTTCAGATAGAGGCATGCCTATGCAGTTCTCCCACCAGCATATGTACATTCGATATTGCATGAACACCTGGCCGTAAAAAAGGTTTGTTCTCGTTGGATCCCGCACAATTTGACAATCGCTCAAAAAAAAGGCTCGTGTGGATTGGTGCTTCAAAAGACGTTTATAAGATCGTCACAGGTGACGAATCATGGATCTATGCGTATGAGCCCGAAACAAAACAGCAATCGACAAAAAAAAAAAAAAAAAAAAAAAAAAAAAAAAAACATTTTCGTTGATAAATATGCCTATTTACATTATTAGGCCAGAAATATATATAGCAACCTACGTAAATAAATAAATAAAATTTTACAGCGATTGAGTTCCTTTTACTCGACGAATGACCATGAAATCAATTGCCTTAATTATTCACTAAACAGTTCCCACAGAAGAAATAATGAAAGGGGGAATTAAAATGAATACAAAAAAAAGAAAAAACGTTAACTTCGGCTGCACCGAAGCTAATATACCCTTCACAGATTACATTGGTGCCTTAAAAAAAATTTATACCAAATTTCGTAAATATATCTTATCAAATGCAAAAGTCTTCCATACAAGAACTAAAAAAAAAAAAAAAAAAAAAAAACATTTTCGTTGATAAATATGCCTATTTACATTATTAGGCCAGAAATATATATAGCAACCTACGTAAATATTTAAAATGGGGTCGCCTTAATGACATAAAACTTTCAAAACGCTTTTACAGCGATTAAGCTCCTTTTACTCTACGAATGACCATGAAATTAGTTGCCTTAATTATTCAATAAATAGTTCCCACAGAAGAAATAATGAAAGGGGGAATTAAAATGAATACAAAAACAAGTAAAAAATGGCTAAGATCTGGTAAAAACGATGTTTCATTCTCTTGCAATCTCACAAGATCATAACTAGAGTAATATCTTCAGTTATATAAGGCTTGTTAGTTATATGGGGTCTAGGGCAAGTTCTCACCCGAAAGTATCTATTTTACGCAAAGACAAAACACAACAAGACCTACTTATATTAGTCGATAGCCGTTAGAAGTTCGAAAATCTTTATATTAGGTATTTGAGGGCTATTGACCCCATTCAACCAGTTTTTAACATATGACATATTGTCATAAGGAAACGATTCTCTCCAAATTTCAATTATTCCATATAGTACCTAACACATTGACAGATATTTTCGGTACCTGGGGGTTTGAATCGTTTGTTTTTTTGGATTTTTTGGTCATAAGGTGGCATACTTTAGCGCAAAGTTTTATTTTGTTATATTAATTGCTTCTTGTTTTGTGTTTTTGTTTTTAACAGTACCGTTATATGGGGAGTAAGCGGGGTTATCTTCCGATTTCATAAATTTTCACACTGTTAGTTGACGTTCTTATAATATTTGCGCTCATTTGGTTGTTGTAGCATTAGTAGTTTAGAAGGTAACTTATTAGAGGGCGGGGCCACGCCCACTTTTTAAAAATTTTTTACCCGAAGGTGACCGTTGCTACTACGATCCCCTATACCCAATTACATTTTTTTATCTCAATTTAATGCTAAGTTATATTATTTTATTGGATTACGCCCATTTGCGAACTCGTTATTGTTTTTTTTAACAAGAAACGCGCGTACCTGATTCAAGTGAAAGAGGTTATCATCCGAGCTCATTAAATTTTACAGTGTAGGTAAGGGTGCTTAAAGAATTTGTTCTGGTAGCGCATTTAGTTGTTTTAGCTTGGTTTGAGAGGTATGTTCATTTAACTTTTTAAAGTGAGGGCCATGCCCACTTTTTGAAAATATTTGGCATACAAGTAAGTGGCACTTCTAATGTAATTGCCTTGCCGAATTAAAATTCGTTTAATGGCGTTTCGTAAACGTGACAATAGTCTGACTACGCCTGTCTACGAATTTGTCCACACTTTCTGCCATGGAACACGTGTACCTAGTTATTTCACTCTTTACTCAAGTTACAACGGATGGATAGACAATCACATCATCCTGATCATTTTTATACTCTTGCAACCTGTTGCTACAGAGTATAATAGTTCTGTTCACCTAATAGTTGTACGTATCAACTAAAACTAAGCGATATATAAGTATATATATATATATATATATATAGAAATGATAAAGTGTGAAAAGTTTATATTCTGTTGGCTGTCTGTCTGTCCATCCGCCCGTCTTTACAAGCTGTAACTTGTGTAAAAATTGTGTAAAAATTAAGATACGAAACTTGGTATGCGGGTTTCTTAAGCATCTTCTCATCATCAAATTAAGATATAAAACTCTAATTTTGTACAGGAGATCGCAGTAGCAAGGTGCAGCTGTGAGCAAAAATTTTTGAAAAAGTGGGAGCGTCTCCCCCCTCTAATAACTTTAATATACATATCTCTTAAACCACTTAAGCTACAACAACCAAATTCGCTGAGCTCAAATAATGGGTTGTCAAAAAAGTCTTGCGTTATTTATATTGAATTTTTTTTTTTTTATTGAAATTGAAGTGAATTTTTGATGACTCATGCCCAGATCGTGACCGATGCTACGGCAGCTACTATGCCGGTCTCTTTCGACCAATTCAGCGATTTTATGCAATTTTCGACGGCAGGCCTTCCGGAGCGTGGCACATCTTCGACCCCCTTTACACCAGAACGAAAACGTTGAAACAATCGTTGTGCGGTGGAAATGGAAACTGTATCGGGTCCATAAACTGCACAATTTTATTGGCGGCTTGAGATGCATTTTTGCCTTTATCGTAGTAGTACTGTAAAATATGCCGTATTTTCTCTTTATTTTGCTCCATGTTTGCGACGCTATAACTCACGAACGACTTAAAAGAAACAACAATCAATCAAACACTTGTTAGCGCGTGAAATGAGCTTTCCAAAAAGGTATAGCATGACCCGATGCGACGAATAAAACTAAAACTACGCGCTTTCAGCGCCAACTAGAGAGAATACCGCAAGACTTTTTTGACAACCTATTACTTAAAGAACTCCACCAACAGCGTGAATCGGAAAATAACCTCGCTCACTCCGCATATAACGGTACTGTTCAAAACTACTAAAAGCTACTATTAAATCAATATCTAAATGCGCGAGAGACATTTAATTTTACCTAGTCCAAACAAAACTGTTCAAGACCCTTGGTACCGAATATGTGGATCCCAGTATCTACAGCTGACTTGTGGCGGAAAATATCGGTCAATGTGTGAGATATATAAATGAAATTCAGAGAGATTCAGAGAGAGAGGATAATTTTCTGACAATATTATCTCTCAAAAATGGGTTGAGTCGGACCAGTACTTCTCTTAGCCCACATATACTTAATATAAAGATTTTCCTTCCGGGTGACTTTATGCTGGATTAACGGCTAATATTTGAGCTATCTCAATAAAAATTACAGAACATTTTTTAGTCATAACAGTACAGTTTTGTGCCTGAAATAGATAAAATGGGGTCGATGCTATCCCAGCTCTTATATATTATCTATTTAATGATTTTCGTTTTTCTGACAAGCCTTAAGTCGAATATGTCGGTCAATGTATGCGTTATATGGAGTATATTTATACATAAAATTGCTTAGATTTCGAAACTCTGGTTGACGTTTTACATCTTGAAGTTTTTCCCTTTCGTAGATTGTTGCAAGTTGCAAGAGTATACAATGTTCGGTTGCACCCGAACTTATCCCTTTCTTAATTGTTATTTATACAAATATAAACCTATATCTAACTCCCGTTAGGTGTTTTGAGGTGATCCAAACAACCATTGGTTGAATAATACTATTGTACTTTGTGGCAACAGGTTGCAAGAGTATAAAAATAGTGGAATTATTGTAAGTGATAGCAAGTGCATTTGCTTGAAATATAACTGTTTATATAACCTATTAATTTACTTGACTTCAGCTCTCAAACAGGTGTCAACTTTTCTAAAATATATATTTGCAAGCCTAGACTTTTTTATCTCCAATCCCCTCATATTTTTCCAAGCACAGATTCACAAAGCTTTCCTAAAATGTTTCCCTGAAACACCCTTCAATCTAGCTTTGAAGCAAATGCTGCCACAAAATTCAATAATTCCAAATGAATAATTGTCAAACCTAAAGCTATAAAACGCAAAATTAAACACCCTAAAAATTTGCAATAATCTTAAATTTCATCGCAACATTTATTTTATTGCCATGCTGACGTAGGTGCACGTACGATTAAATAAGCCTTTTAATTTGCTCGCAAGCAATTTAAGGAATGTAAATTTCCTCACTTATTTGCTACATTGCGGCAGCTCATTTATATGCCAAGGCTCCACCTTCTGAGGCGTTTGAAAAAGTAACGTTTAATTTTCATTTCTCGCATGACAGAGAATCGTGAAACTCACTCAGGACAAATCATTCGAATTAAGCCTCTACGTTTCGTGCATAATTTTTTCAACGCGCGACTCACATGGCTCACTGGCAGCTCCATTTCATTTCATTTGTTGCGAATATTAAAGCGCTATATTCTAGTATCTACATATACATATGTATACAGTATATCATATATAAGGCTGTTAGAACAAGCCTACACGTCTGATGACTTGTGTATTCCCCAGTGCTTTGTTTGTTTACAAATAGATAAAAAATAATAGAAATGCAAACGCAGACGAAAAATTCGAAATGCGAAAAACACACGTTCGGGCAGACATGACGAATTTGCCACATTTAAGCGAAGCACGGCTCACATGGCAACACTACCTAGCGAATAAATGTGTTTGTGTGCACAAATATAGAAATAAATTACACGCAGCGTCGTTTGGAGGAGGTGTAGGGGCGCGCGAACCCCTCATAAGTACCTAATGGACTAAATAAAGTTTGGTTATGGCGGAGATATAACAAAACCTTGCCACTTTCTGCGGTGTTCAGTCGGGGGTACGAACCCCTGACATATATATAATCACGCACCGAAATTAGCCCATGGAGGTTACTCCAAACAACATAACCTAAATTGTTTAGATAATACAATAAATATTTGAGTTTCCTTTCCTCAAAGGAACCATACAATTTACAAAACTCGTTTCTTGACTAATCGGTGCTCCATACTAGTGGCAGTTGTTTGTAGAATATATACTTCTTTTTGGCATTTGGTCTTGCTACTTTCTTTTTGTTTTGCCATGTGTGTCGAGATCCTCCAATTAGCTCTGCAGATGCTTTGAAAGTTACAACTGCACGGTAATAGCCGGAAAGTGAGTGAAGTTCTTCATCCAGTATCCTGAGAAATTCCGAATCGTTTCATCACAAACCTTTACAGCTTTACTTGACTGGTTATACTATATAGTTAGTGTAATTTGTGTTGAATACGATCTCTTTTCTAGATTCACTGGCATCTATACTTTTCACAGTATCTACTAATAAATTAAATAGTAAGAAGTAGGAATGGTTGAATAGTGTTAGAATTTATGATTGAGCATTTCTCAAAGTTAAAATTTTAAAAATAGCAAGGAAAATTTAATTAGCAACATTATTTCACGTATTTTCAGAAATCTTGCTGGCAGCCAATATTTGTAGCGTCAGAGATTATCGTCTCTTAAATGATTTAATCAGAAATCTATTTCCAACCATGTTCAGAATACATTTTTGGATACAATTTATTTTTTCCCCTCTTAGTAAGTATTCATATCCAACAAAATTCTATAAGAATTTATGAACTGATTTGTATAAGTAAATGCCATATAGGAAAATCGTATTGAATTTATTTTCTGATTGGTGTTTGGAACCATTAGAATAACCCTTTTAAGGCTACTTTAAGATTTTGAAATTACTTGTAAATCTAATTAGTGATTATCAAATTTCTTTGCGTTAATTTCGTAACCAGTTCAGGATTAACATTTTTTTTTTAATTCTATTATTATTTCGTAAATTATTCAATCTGTGGATGAAATATTTAATTATTCTTCAATATTTATTTTGTCTTCTTCTAAGTATTCTCCACCAGATGTAATACACTTATGATTTTTCCAGTCCTTGAAATATTTTCATAAGCACTTTTTGGGATGGCCTTCAGCTCCTTGAGTAAATTTTGTTTTAACTTATCGATCGACTGAAAACGGGTTCGTGGAACAAACAGAATCCACGCGGAGTTCAATTTGGTGAGTACGGTCGTAATTGTGGCTCAATGCGATGGTGCATTATCATCGTGTAAAAACTATGCATTGTTCTTCTACAATTCCGGCCGGTTTTGAAGGATGTTCTTACGCAAACGTCTCAATGCGGTCAAATAGAACTCTTTAATGGCCAACTGTCCCTCCGGAACAAATTTATGATGCACCAAGCAACGAATATCGAAAAAAAAACAATGAGCATCACTTTGATTTTTGAGCGACTGTTGCGTGGTTTTTTGGATTCGGCTCGTTTTTTTCCTTCCATTCCGATGACTGTTGATTCGCTTGCATGTCAATCTTATAAAACCATGTCTTATCGGCAGTTAAAATGCTCGTCATGAATGAGAGATCAGAATTCGAACGATCAAGCATGGTTTACTGTTTACTGTACTCCGATTGAAAAAAACAAACACTTTATCGGTATGAATCGAGCGAGAACGCGTTTCATACCTAAAATATTCAACAAAATCATTTGAATGGACTCGCGTAAGATGTCGATCTCTCTTGCCATCTCTCTAATACTTGCCTGACGATTTTCAAGCACCATATCCTTCACTTATACAATCTGTTCATCAGTTGAAGAGGTCGAATATTGTCCAGAACGAGGCATGTCTTCAGCGATCTCTCGACCGTCTTTGAAGTCCTTGTACCACTCGTAGGTTTATGTTTCTGATAAAACTGAATCACCGTAAGCCTGTTCCAACATTCGCAACTATTCCGCAAAAATTTGAAATATCGCTTACACGGGGAATTTAGATTACAATTTCTGGGTGCTGTTTTTGTCACAATGTCTTTACGGGTATATGGATGCATATTATTTAGAAAAGTGGCAACCCTAATTTTTTATATATTTCAACACTTTTATTAAAAATATATATTTAAATTTTCTATTTAAGTATAGTTTTATTCAGTAAAAGTATTTTTGCTTTCGTGTAAAGCACAATTTTATACACGCCTCATATTTCCTGCAGGGCACTTCGATTTGATTGCGTGCCTTGGCCTCTGCGTTGGAAGGCAGAAGCACTTGGCTGGTTATTTTTTGTTGAATTCTGTATGTTATTCGAATTTAGCATTGATTTTTGATGTTATGGCTTTTTACGCACACCTATACCTATCTTAATATATTATATATGTATATATAAAATAAAACATGCATGCGAGTATATATGGCACGTATGGATTTGTTTGCAATGTGATTACATGATTGTTGTTATTATCGTTGTTGGAATGTTTGGTTTTGTGTGATTACTAGGCACAGATTTGTCATTAGTCTTGTTTTTGTGTTTGGTTGTTGTTTTTTGTGTGGAAAATTTGTACAAGATTTTAGATTAAAATTTAAATCGATACAATTAATTTTCGAAATTGTGTGCAGACAATCCGATAGATCACACACACATACAGTATATTATATATGCTTGTATGTGTGCATAAATAAATAAATGTGGGAATGTACATACACGTATGTATATATATATATGTGTGTTAATAGGCAATTGTTTGGCATGTGGGCTTGTTCAATATAAACATGTGTGAGTTTTGTTAAAATATAAGTGGATCTTCATTTGAATTATTAGCCAAAAATAACAGTAAAGAAACACAAATTTGCTTTTGCATTTAAATAATAGACAATATTTTGGACACATATTTATGCGCATATTTTAGGTTTGTTGTTGTTAGTTTTGTAAATATTGTCGACCAACTGTATTTTAGTGTTTGAATTGAATTGAGCACCTTTGCATGAATATAAACATACACACGTATGTATATGTACTTATATACAACTCAATTAAATTTGTGTACAAAATTATGAAATCTAAAATCATATTGGTTTTCTCATTATAATTCTCTCGGTTCCATCGTGCATTTAAAAAATAACGAAAATGAACATTTGCAGCAGCAAACATTATTTTAGCAAAAGTAGTTGAGGCAAAAAATATATTACTCAAGGATCTTTGCAAGATCCTCTCTGTTAGAAAATACTTCCTTTCAACTGAACTAATATTACTTGTTTTCTTTTCTCAGAATGCTCTTTTCTTTGTTGACTAGTATCTTACATTTTATCCGCTAACGCATCTGCTTTAACAATATAAGGCGATATAACAATTATATATTCGTATGACGATCTGTGGGAGAATGAAAAAATGAAAATCACAAAAAGTCACTCATACGCACCGTATGACTATGGATGATGGAGTGCATATAAATTTGTATGTCGATGAGCATTTGTTTGGACTAAAGAGGGATTTTAATTTAACATATTCATTGATATTTCAAAGAAATTTTGTTTTGTGTAATCTTCGGCCTTAAAATATTTTTTTTAAGAGGGTTGCCGTCTAACCGAAAATTTCAACTAAAGAAAATTAATGATATAGAGTCTTATTATGGATATTTTATAACAATAGCTGTGGAAAACTAAAGAGTTTTGATTGAGAATACATATAGTATGTTCCAAATAGGTCACCACCTTATTATAAATTCTTACTTAATTATTAATTATTATATATAATTATGTTAAATATAAATATAAAAATAATATAATTATTAATTTTTATGTATACATTATAAATAATTAATAACTAAGTATAAATTGGAGATATTATTATCTATATACTGAGCTTTGCCTTTACAGGACATGCCATGTATAGTATGCTTATATTTAAATTTTAAGTAAATAATATAATATAAAGTAACTAGCTGACCCCGCAGCCGTTGTCCTGCGTGAAATTATGTGTTTTGAAATGAAAAGAAAGTTGAATTTATATTGCGTTTAAAATCATTTATTTGCGATTTTTATAAATTTTTTTCAATGTGGCGCAGCTAGATAATCAACATTTTTTGGTTTCTGTTCCGGTGCGTAAATGTAGAGAGAAGATGGTTTTCCAATTTGTGAACACGCTACGTATAGCTGGCCGTGTGAAAAACATGGCATTTCCAGATTTATGCCACACACTATGCGACTATCCTTGTGTCCTGTTGATTGTCATTTAAAATGCGATTTTCACTGGAAACGGAATACATTTGAAATGAAATGGCAAATCGTTAGAAC
Source organism: Bactrocera tryoni (assembly GCF_016617805.1). Classification (NCBI taxonomy): domain Eukaryota; kingdom Metazoa; phylum Arthropoda; class Insecta; order Diptera; family Tephritidae; genus Bactrocera; species Bactrocera tryoni. The sequence continues at coordinate 53,272,479 of NC_052503.1, forward strand.
TCAAAAGAATTCGGAGAATCAAGCATTCTGCCCCCTTGTATTCGATGGCTGCGTCACAATCAGCCGGGTTCCATTACACAGTTTCTGCGCATGAAGATTGCGAAACATAATAATGACAGATCTAACTTTGAGACGCAAATGAAGCGGCGGCATACCAAGCATCTCCAAAGATTTTAGAAATTTCAGGGGATAATTTACGGATTCGCCTTCATTGTCGATCGATCGATTTCTATGAGCGGAAACCTCCCGCAATTTGACTTTGAATCTTCCATTGCAGTTATGATAATTTGGCCAATGTTCGGATAAACATTCGTGATAAGTTCACCTTTTGTTGAAGTGAGTTGGCAAAAGGCAGGTGGAATTGATATCAAACCACTGAAAGTATCAACCGAAATTTGTCCATTTCCAATTCTTAGAATACGATGCAAAATGTCTTCGGCAATGTCATTTTTGTTCGTATCCCATAATTGACGCGGATTTGAAGGCTGATATGTGGAAATGATCATCGCGAAAAGTATACATCAGTGGCATGCGAAGTAGCTATCGCATCTTCCATCGTTTGATTCCAGTGATTATCATGTTCCAGCTATTGGAATTGCTGGCTTGCTTCTCAAAAAGGTGCACACACTGTACCATTCACACTACGCAATGACTCAAATGAAGTTGAACTGCGTACACTAATCAATAGATATCATAGGTAGAAGCAATCGTCGTTTCTCGGGTGGGTTTTGTGAATTCGTCCTAAGGCATTGGTTGAGAACACACCTGGATGTCCATCTACTGGTTGGCCTTGCTTTCTGCGTAACCATTTCTTCTACGATGCATTCATTGTATAATATCAAGGCATTTTAGAATAGAGCAATGATCTCGCGAACGGATCACTGACGCAAGTTGAGAAAAAATTCGTCAATGTAAATTTTGTTGTTGGAGGTGTTTCCGCTGGGTGTACTGTATTCTCTGGGTTGAAAAACACTCTTTAGCCATTCTCCAAATGAACTGCGAGACGCACAACAGTCGAAAAATGTTCATGAATTGCAAAAGTAAATACCCTACAAAACGCTTTATTGCAATTCACGTATCGACCGTATCGTTCAAGAGCAATATTGATATGAGTTTTGAATGTGAATTAGACAACAGTGGAGAATATAGTACGATCCATAAGTTGTCAACTTCGATATTCACTACTCTAAGTTGTATGGTCGTCTGATGAGCTACGACGATAGAGTGGATATCCATCATTTCCAGTTTGCAAGCAAGTGGATAGTGTTTTGTGCATTTATTGTCAGACATACAAACCGAAGTGGGATTGTGGTGTCCGCAAGGTCCATGAACCATATTGGTTTTCATCACTTCGTTTAATACTGGATCTTTCTCTACATCAGGAATTTCCGCAGAAATAATTTCATCAATTTGATCTGATGTAACCACCATCGACCATCCAAAGAAGAATGTGTGCGTGGGACAAACCTCTTTTTTGCCACTCAACAGAGTACATCTAGCATCTAACAGCACCACTTATACCATAGGTTGCTTCAAGATAAAGATCGTCAAACATCGCAGCTATTGTTTGAAAAGTCGTGCTGTGACATCGTGACGATCGCTTGCTGATTGACCTCGATCCATAATTCCGCACTTTTGTCATCGCGAGTACTCGTGCATGTGGTTTGGGCTGCCAATGTATGTTGATAGCAAAAAGAACGCCGACCGATATTAGCGCGACCTCTTGGTGGCATCGTTACAAATTTCAACCTGCAATTGATCACTTTGTATGAAACACACATAAAGTTTTCACTGAATAATTTTCAATAATTTACCTTTTGAATAGCCGAAATAAAGAAAGCGAACGACGAACGAAATTGAACGATTCAAATAATTGACAAATAAATCAATTGGAAAACAAAACAAAAAAAATATAAACAGCATATTTTGCATGGAAAAGTCAAAATTTACGTTCGTAAGTCGGTTAAAAATGAACTTTTTCTGATTTTTTTTCAAACCATCCTCATTGGATTCCCTTAAAAGTGGTTTAGGTCATTTTTAATTTCATGCAACGGTTTACTTACTAACTTATTTTTATATATAAGAAGAAACTCCACAGCCCGGATATTCATTTGATAAGTTTAAGCATAGTTGCAATTGAACAAATTTTTGGGTTGCCACCTGTTCACTTTTGCTATTTCTTTAAATTAATAAATTAAGCGATATTTTATCATAGGAGAGAGTCTAAAGATAAAGGATGAAGATGAATTTCCGTGAGAGATGTTTGTGAGAAGTGTTGCCATTTGTGTAAGGATGCTATTAAAGCAAATTCTCAACGCAGACCAATGTTTATGACATCTGTCGTAGATTGATTTTTTTTTTGAAATACATTTACATATTTTTGTGTAAAAATACAAAAAACTTTTCCGAGTATAAATTAAAGAGGTTAGGTATATAGAGGGCCTTCTACCAACTCTGAAGATTAAAAGATCAAAGATTAAGTTCAAAAGCGAAAAAAAAGAACCAAATTCACTCGCTTTTACAAAAAAAAGTCCATTAGATGTGAAAATTAACTACTCCGAAAATTTAGCCTCTCATTAAAGTGGCAATTGAAATAAATTCTATCAGCGAATGAAAAATTTAATGACCTAAGTGACATTTACGATTGAGTGCTGCTGCTGGCAGCCTGTCTGTTTATCGCCATTTGCCGAAAAATTCATAAAGATAATAAGCAGTCACCACAAACAACAGGGCAAGTGCGTCTAGGCGGGTTTCAGACCAAGAAACAACAGCAGTTTCATAATAAAATAGTTGGCCAGAGTTTAATTACAAACACAAATGCTGAACAACTAAGGAAGGGCTAGGGGCGGCTGTAACCGAACATTTCATACTCTTTCAACTTGTCTAGATCTATTAGTTATATGAGGTCTAAGGAAAGTTTTTACCCGGTTTTATCCATTTTGGGCACAAAGAGGAACTGTGATTAGAAAAGCACAATCTCTCATTTTTATTAGGATAACTCACATATTTGCCGTTATTTGTGTTACAGAGTCTACTAAAATTCGAAAATCTCTGTATTAGAACATTTTCGCGGAATTTCAATTACGTATCCCTCAGATTGACTGTTATTTTCGGTAAAAAGTCAGCCAAACACACAGTACACATATTCGGTATTTGGGGGTTGCAACAGTTATGGTCCGATTTAGACAATTTTTAGACTAGAGATGGCACACCTTAAGGGCACTATCCGAATATATTCATTGGTGCTTGTTTTGAATACTGGAAAGTGAAAGAATCAGATGGAATTTAAAATTGTGGTATTTGAGAAGATAACTGTCTGTCTCGTCTTGTAATTCTAATCATTTATATCTATGTATGTATCTATCTATCTATTATCTCGTTTATTTTTAGGTGATAAAAACAACCGTTAAGGGAATAAAACTATTATACTCTGTAGCAGCATGTTGCAGGAGTATAAAAACTTTTCTCAAGACACGAACAAATACGAGTGCGTTTTGCAATAGATATGCATTTGTGCCATATACATATACCTTTAGATACTATATAGCTATGTCTATATGTATAAGCAGAATAGTATATACAAGAGTGCCATATCACACTCAGAAAAGAATTGTTCACACACACCGCCACACACATCTGCACTGTAATAATTGCAAATATAAAGTTTTAGTGCGACTCGAACAGCCGTGCAGCAGTGTGGTCGAGCTGTGGCAAGTGATGGTTGGCGGCTGGCAGGCAGGCATAACGCTCGAGTGCAGAGCAAATGTGCGCTGCAAATTATTGGCATTGCGTCAAAATTTCATTAGAAAAATTCGTAATAAAAGAGTTCGTTGCAAATGCGCCGAAAATGGGAAAAGTTCGACAATATTCAGCAGCAGACTCGCATAATAAAAGTATGCTTGTAGTTGTAATTAGCAATGAGAAAGGCATAACTATTTATGTGACTATAGCGAAGTAATGAGAAAGACTATGCAGATATTGGAGCTTTTCGTTATCGCTGAGTATAAAAATAAGTTTACAGGGTGCCTTGTACTTGGAATTGCGTTAGATACTGGCTTATGATTAGAAAGGATAATCTGTGGCTCGTAAGATTGGCACTTTTGTTTAAGAATATTGTCAATTACAAAATGTTATTAGGTTATGGTTAGATAATTATGATCGATATATTCATTAAAATTAATTTTAAATGTAAAGTGATTGACGGGAGTGATGGTCATAAGGGATGTAAGTTTGGGTTGCCAAATATAACATGAGTTGTAAAAATCTGCCATATATAGCCTATTGGATCATTTCCAAAAAATGGTAAACCTTATAAGACCTAACTGCCATTATCATCAGATACAACGTCAACCTCCTTTTGCAGTATAATTTGTGACTTAGTTATGGTAGTTCCTTTATTTAACCTCCAAACAATTCGGGTGGTCACCTTGACTATTTGCATACGTAGGGCTAAGTCTATCTTTAGTTTTGAGTTTTAGGTTATACAAACAATCGTTATGAGACATAAGGTGGCGTGTGCATCCTTATGTGAGAGTGAATATTAAGCTCCTGACATACGAAAATTAAACCTCTTCAAATTTAAGGGGCACACTTAGTAGGTAGGTAGGTTGGTAGGTAGAGTGGCTCTCTAACGACGTACTTAGGTCTTTAGAATAACAGATGAAACCCTAAAACACAATAGTGATTTCAAAGTCGCTTAGCTATCTATATAATGGGTTGTCAAAAAAGTCTTGCGGCATTTTTATTGAATTTTTTTCTTTTTAATAAAATTGAAATGAATTTTTGATGACTCATGCCCAGCTCTTGACCGATGCTACGGCTGCTACTATGCCGGTCTCTTTCGACCAATTCAGCGATTTTATCGCAATTTTCGACGGCAGGCCTTTCGGAGCGTGGCGCACCTCTACACCAGAACGAAAACGTTGAAACCATCGTTGGGCGGTGGAAATGAAAACTGTATCGGGTCCATAAACTGCACAAATTTTATTGGCAGCTTGAGATGCATTTTTGCCTTTATCGTAGTAGTACTGTAAAATATGCCGTATTTTCTCTTTATTTTGCTCCATGTTTGCGACGCTATAACTCACGAACGTCTTAAAAGAAACGACAATCAATCAAACACGTGTTAGCGCGTGAAATGAGCTTTCCAAAAAGGTATAGCATGACAACCAGCGAAATACCGCAACACTTTTTTGACAACCTATTATATAAATATATTCCTTATTGTGAGCACACTTTTGTTAGAACAAGAAGGATTGCTTTAATGTTGAGGTCTCCGCTTGGAAGACACTGCAGTGATTTGGTAGACCGTTATTTGCCACCATACCAAAACTTCATAAGTCATAATCGGCTTTACGACTACTGCGTAGAGCCAATGGGCTACCAGATGCGGTAATTCCCATTTAGTCTCACCATCCTTTTACACTTGTTCACTGCTGCAGCTGCTTTCTTTACTAAAGCGTCCATGTTTGGTTTCAATGAAAGCTTCCTGTCTAAAATTAGTCCCCAGTAGCTTGCTCTATGCCTTACTGCAAACCTGGTACCATTTAATTTTCTAGCTTATGGTGTTCTTTGCTTCGTAGTGAACAATACTAACTCTGTCTTGTTAGCATTTAAATTTAGTCCGCACGATACGGCCCATCGATTTATGTCATTTAATATTTAGGGTTTTCATATAGACTCGTATAGTTATAAGTTATAACGAACCGAAAACATAGCGTTGAGAATTGTAATTGGGTTAACTCATTTTTGTATGTAACCGTACAAATGTAAAAATTTATGATTTTATTATTTTACGATGCGTTGTGATAAATTTTAAGTCCCTTAATTATTTGCCTAAGGTTGGCGAGTGTATTCGAGAATTTACCTCTCACCGAAACGGCCACAACATGTACCCCCGTTCAAGATACAACAACATTTTATTTATTGTTAAAATCCAGAGAGGCGGTAATGACACGCCTCCTTGAGGTGTACCCCTCTTTAAATAGGTTTGTACACTGTTAAAGCTCCCAGCGTTGAAATTATTGATCTGCTCCTTAGCATCTGTTCAATTCATTTCCCGAGACGTTTAGAGATACTCAAATCTTTAAGAGGCCTCAGTATGGCCTCAGGATGATAAGAAAAACACACACTCTCAAATTTATTAAGATGATTTATTCCATCATAGCCTTGCCACACACATTTTTTAAATCGATATTTTTGTCGAAAAATAATGTTGTCAGTTGGATGATTAAATCTACCGTGCCATAAAATAGAAACACTTCTTTAACTTCTATGTATATCAATTGACTGTACATTTTCTGATCTGGTTATTACAGCATATCTCACAGCAATGCTTAGCTGATCTACCTTCCATATGTCCTGTGTTGTATCCACTATGATGGAATAGTGATGGATGGATTTGTTTTAATAGATGGGTTTCGAGTTAAGTCACCAAGCTCTCAATCATTTCATTTTGAATTGTTGCACTCAGATAACTTTTAGATCCTAAAAACATAAAAAGCACAATTACAAAAAGTCCTGAAATTAAACAGTTAATAATTATAGACAAAATAAAACGATAAAGATATAGTTATTATTAACTTTGGGCCAAAAAATTTTCACCGTTAGCTTTACCACATTTAATGATCGGGCCTGTATTAATGTTCCTACTGCAGGTGACTTGCATTTGTTCACGATACTTCGCATTATACAATGTGCTGTAGCCGAGTTCTAAAGATTTGACACGATTGATTTAAGGGGAGAGCCTGCTTTAGAAGCTTCAAAAAATGTTTTTTTTTTTGCTTAAATCTGTTTAAAAATAGTCTAAGAATATGACACCAAAGTTATAGATGGGAATTCGAAATATTTTCGAAGCTAGAAATAGTGACCGAGCGTCTATGTTAGCAGATATATTAGCGCTTGGGCAGAAAGCGGAAACTTTGACGCGCGATTTCTCGGTTTTTCATTTTTACGATTTTTCTTAATTGGTGGGCAGGATAGAAAAAAAAACTAAACGTCGTATGGAATTGGGGCAAAGTTTATTATTTTTGGCATTAATTTATCTTCTATTCAAACTCAAAAAAAAACTAAGAAAAGTCAAGTTAGAACATATTTTTAAACACCATAAAGTAAACATTTTTTTTAGTCAAAAACCACCTTTTTCAATTTTTATAAAAATTTTTAAACTTTACTTATTTTTTGGAATTTTTTTTGTTTAATTAGAAGATAAATTATAAAAAAAATATGAATCTCTTGAATTCTTTGTTTCCGACAGAAATTGCGACCTGCGTCCTGCCAGCCGTCTGATAAATGCACATGAGATGTATCGGAAGTTTAAATATATAACCATAAACCCTAGAAATTTCGCTTTAATCAATTATTTCTTTCCCTCCCAAAAAAATCCTCAAAAAAATTGATTTTTTGAATCCTCTAAAGCGGGGAGCCTGCCTTAACAAACATCAATATGAGTGGTAAAATCAAATAAAATTGAACCACTATATTGACAATACAAAAAAGTGTATTGACATTAGCTTACTTACTCCTGATTCAGCAATAATTTCTGAAGCTTTCTGGAAAAAAATTCCACTAATATCAAATGCTTTTCCGAGTATACGCTGAAATAAGTTCTTGATTTTAGCATATTTAAAATAATGAAGCCGCGTGGGCGTACGCACCAAGCAATCATCTCACCACTGAGCCACTTTAAATTGCTTGAATTAATTTTCTTGGAACGATATCGATAGCCATCAATGTAAACACTTAACGACCTAGTTAGGCACAAACAAAGCGGAAGCAATAATAACCGCTATTACTTCGTACGATACAAGGGTGATATTAGTGACAAGAACGTGAACCCTGCAGGAATTCCTAAAAAAACAATATCATCTGCATGGCGTCAGTTGATATAACCTGAGATATAACTCGCGTGAGTCGTGCCAAGCTGTCATGTTATTTTTCTTCAGTATTGTTTGGCATTTCATAATGGAAAGGCTAATACCATGTTCAGACCGAAAATTTAAAAGGATTATATTACATTTAATTTCCAATGCTGACAAGTAGATGGCGCACAGTCAGAGTCGCACAGAAAGATTTAGCGTGGATCATTGAAAATTGTTATTTTTTTACGGCGAAATCTTCATAAATTTATAAGATTAGTGCGATAAACCACTCAACAGTCGAAATCGTGTGATTAAGTGTCGGTCTGGACATGGTATAACGCCTGAACTTATACGAATCATTCAAATTTATTACAAAAATTCACGTTCTGTAAGGACCACGTCCAGCAAGAGTGGATTTGGCGCCACTCGGACTGACGTATGGAATGATTTACGTTGAAACGTGCAAAATATAGCTTGTGTAAGAACTGAAACCACTTGACCAACCTAAGCGATATCTCTTCGCTCTATGAGATCTTGAAAAGTTCCAAGAAGATCTAAATTCTATTCAGCGTTGAGGCCCATTTCTGGCTCAATGGCTATGTAAACAGCAAAATTGGCACATATGAGACGAAGAGCAACCTGAAGAGATTCAAGAGCTGCTATTTCTTCCAGAAAAATGGATTGTTGTGGTTTGTTGGCCGGCGGAATCATTGGTAAATATTTCTTCAAAAATGTTACAGGTAAGAACGTAACCATGAATGCCCATTATAGCCGACTATTTGCTGCCTGAAATTGAAGCTCGTAATCTAGGCGACATTTGGTTTCAACAAAACAGCGCCACTTTCCACACATAGCATCAATCACTGGATTTATTGAGAAGTGAGGTTGTTTGTAATGGAAAATTAAGGCTAATATACTACCAGAGATTAAAAATATAAACATTGTTCCAAGTTTTAATTCCAACAGGTTCTTGATCGAAAGTATTTTTGGAATTGGAGTATTGTTCACAAGTGTACAAAAGCGTTTTGCCAAAAGTGAACGCAAAAAAAAGTGATCAGCGATGGAATTCAAACGTAATGGTGTGATTGCTTTATATTTAGCTGGAAAATCACAGCCAGCAATTGTTTGTGAGCTCAAACACCTTAATGTGAATAAAGTTTTTGTTTATCGTACCATCACCAGTATCATTGGGTAGCATCGCAAAACGCCATGGAGGATCATCAAAAGACTGCAACGTCACGTGAGATGGTTCGGAAAGTGAAGAAGCGACTTAAGCGAAATCCACGACGAAGTGACAATCAAATGGCTAAAGAACTGAAAATATCCGACCGCAGCATTCGACGCATATTTAAAAATGAGCTCAAGGTCACGCCTTACAAGTTCCAAAAGGCCCATGATCTCACACCGAAGCAGCAACAAGTAAGACTTGAGAGAGCGAAGCTGTTGCTTTGCTTGGCCGAAAGCGGTCAAATTCCGAACATTGTGTTTTCTGACGAAAACATTGTTCCAATTGAGCAATTCGTAAACTCTCAAAACGATAGGGTTTAGTTGACCGATCGTTCATACGAGAATCTCAGTCATCGGTTGGCCACCAGGAGGCAGCACCTGGGACGCTGTCACAGCAGATGGGCGCTCTCAAATTGTTTTCATTGAGCCTGGCGTTAAAGTAAATACGAGCATGACATATTATCGGGAAAGTGTTCTGGAGGCTGCTTTGAAGCCGTGAGCAAACAAACATTTCGGTCGCAAACCATGGACGTTTCAATAAGACTCAGCACCGTCTCACAAAGCGCGAGTGAACCAAGAAAGGCTGAAAAACAACGTTCCGAACTTCATTACGACCACACGATGGCTCTCGAATTCACCAGATGCGAATCCAATGGACTATTCTCTCTGGGCGATTTTGGAGAGCAAGGTCCGAAGTAAAAAATACACTAGTCTTGATATGATGAAGAAAGCCATTGTCCGTGAGTGGGCCAAAATACCGGCAAGTCACATTCGGGCAGCTGGCTATTCGTTTTTTGACCGTCTCAAGGCCATAGTTAAGGCAAAAGGCGGTCATATCGAGCAAAAGTGAATTGGTCCTGAATTTATGATTATTTTCACACATTTTGTACTTTAAAATAAATATAAATAATTTTCCAAAAAGAATTTATGGCTTTTTTAATTGGTTGCACTTCGATTTTGGAAAGTGAGAGATTAGCTGTTTTTTTAAGAAAAAACACAACTTTTGTGAATGGGTATGGCATTGAGGGGTTTTGCGAGCTTTCTTCTTCTTCCTTCCTGGCGTAGACACCGTTTCGATGAGACATTTAATTAAACGATGCTGTGGTATACAAGTATGAGAGATTGTATTTCGAAAATATCCGACTTCAGAAATGGACACTGAAGTAACAAGTTTCAAGATAAATTAAGTTAAAGACCAAATTAGGAGCAAACGAATTACGATTCTAGTATCCGACCCGACAATTCTGAAGAGAGAAAGATAACCAAAGAATAATCTATGGTATGAACGATAAAGTCATAACCAACAATGAAGTTGATAATCGGGCTATTGGAAACAGCTTTTGAAAGCTATGTTGAGAAAGGTAATCAATAATAATATTTTAGCTGCACCTTAACGCTCGAGGTGGTAGTAAAATTTTCATATGTTTTCCATTCAATTTCTCATTGGGTTTACATATACATATATATAGAAAACATAAATTTATATATGAAAATTTATATATAATATACTTTTATATATGTATGTGTAAAGTTTGTGTGACATTTGCAGCCGCATATACTCCTATATGCTGACTTTGAAGTACACCTGCTTTTCTTTTGTTTGTTTGTTGTTTCTACACATATTGCCATTTATAATTTATTTTCATTTCTATTATTAAACATGTGCAAAATTTATTAGCCTCTGCTTGTGTTTGTGTATTCTATTTGCTTATTGATAACATTTTCCACACACAGTCACGCAGTAGTGCGAATTTGTTACGAAATATGCTTTTACGCATTCATTTGCATTCACACACTTCCTTCGTATAACGGTTGTTTACAAAAATCCCCTCGAACACTTCCTTTCGAACGCCGCAAGCAACAGATAAAGAAGAGCTTGCTTCAGATACCTTAAAATTCTTAAATGGAAAGTCCTACCTCATCCACTTTATTCCCCACATTTTGCGTTGTCCGATTGTTGTTTTTTCCGTTCGATGGCACAGCATAACAAGATGAAAAGTTTTAACGTAATATTATTCGAGCTTTTCTAGTAAGATGGGGAAAGGTTGTGACTAGCGATGGGCAATACTTCGAATAATTTACTTGGAAACATTTATGTACAATAAAATTGCATTTTCATTAAAAAAAAACTGCGAAAATTTAGTTGCGCACCTCATAGCTGTCTATTGGCAGCAGGAAAGTCAGTTAATAATAAGTTGCTACGGAATATATTTTCTCGGAGATGTATAAAATTTACGTTTCAATTACAGTCTTGTGACATTTACCGCTCGAAATCTTACTCAAACCCGATGAGATTAATTATCACATCGACGAAATGGCTTTATGTGGAAGAGGAAGATGGCACTCCAATCTTTTGTGGCCTGTTTAGAGCCATTACAACAACTTCCTTTTGAAAACATTTCGTCAATGATGTGGAGAAAATTTATTTTTTAACTAAAGAATTTAATCAGGTGGCAACATTCCGCAAAGCTTTTTAGCCAAAGTCCTGTTTTGTTTGCCACTGAAAATTCTTTCACCTTAGCAATTTTATAAAATTAAATTTTAAAAAATGTGGCAACCCTCCTAATAATTTTTTAACAACACGCTTTATAAAAACTCTTGTTTGTCATATTTTACAGATGCCAACCCTCTATTGTTGTAATGTGAGAATACAGCACATTGACCACATCCGGCAACAATGACACAAAAAATCATTATTAATCCCTTTTCCATCACACTTCAAGACTCGCGGAAATTCCCCAGCTGCAACAACGGGTAAATTCTTTTCAAGCGACTTCATTCGACCGGGTACCCTCGAATGAATAAGTTATCGCATACGAAAATTTGGGAAAATAAAAAGTTAAAGAAAATTTCATTATAATCATTTGTTAAGTGTCGTACTCTAATTGTCATTATAACAATTTTTAAAAGTTCAATAAATATTTGGATGGGATATCAGTAGTCGCTACAATAGTAAGCAGCCGGGTATTACGGCGAACAATCTAAAGAACAATATTCAAAGCCGGAAGAGTACTACCCTATTTCACAGTCTATATTTAAGTTGTGCTTAAGATAAATCAGGAAAATAGTGTTTTACAGTTCATACTTAAGTTATGCTTAAGTACTGAAGGGCGCAATAGACCTAAGGTCGCGGTGCATTTCTCATTTATCAATCTAAGTACTGAAAATGGGAGACTTAAGCAGCGCTTAAGTAACAGTGTTTCGAATTTTTGAATTTTCAGTTATTTGTGAAAAGAAGAAAGATAAGAAATAATATTTTGTGAAAAAAATATGGAATCGGATTGGGATTGCGATTTGACAGTGACTTAGAATATTATAATAATGCGACGAAGAAAAGAAATTAGATCCCGGCCAAAATTCTTCAAGCTCAATGACGATAAAGATTTACGCGACAGATTTCGGATTAACAAGGAAACAGCCTGGAATGTGCTCCATTGTATTCGACTACAAATTGAACACAAAACCACGTGGTACATCTAATTTGCCTTATACGACTCAATTATGTTTACATTTCTTTCAGGAATCATTCACTATCGCCAGAATAAATGGTTTTGCTTACGTTGCGCTTTTATGCTACGGCAAGTATGTTGAAGACAGTAGGAGATGTATGCGGTGTATCTAAAAGTACGGTATCAAGAGCTACAACAGTAGTTTCGCACACATAGCCCATTTAAAACACCATCACATTTATATGCCAAAAACGGAAAGAGACCTGAAAAAGCACCAGAGAAACTTTTTTAAGTTTGCTATATTTCCTCACGTGTTCGCAGCAATTGATTGCACTTATGTAAAAATAATTTCTCCAGGTAAAGAAAGTCCAAAAAAATACTTCTCTCAAAACCTTTTTCTTTTCCGGAACTCCGCTTGCATTCGATGACAGCTTTATACTTTTCCACCAGTTCCAATAGGTGCTCCGACTCGCTAGCGATGAAATTCGAGGTTCTTTTGATTTATCGCTTTTCAAGTAGCTTTGAACAGTATCGTTATATAACGGGGGTTTCATCCGTTTTTCACACATTTTTACACTGTAGGTAGGAGTTCTTGTAATATTTGTGCTGTGCGAATTTAGTTGTTGTAGCTTTAGTGGTTTAGGAGATATACACATTAAACATATAAGGGGATGAGGCCTGGCCTACTTTTTCAAAATTTTGTATCCACATTTGCCCCTTGCTACTGTGATCCCTGTGCAAAATTACAGTTTAAAATCTTAATTTAGTGCTTAGTTATTACACTTTATAGGTTTTCAATTAATGGCGTTTTTTGGGCGTGGCAGTAGTCCGATTATGCCCAACTCGAATTCTTTTTGTACTAAGGAACCTGTTTACCAGGTTTCATCAAGATATCTTAAGTTCTACTCAAGTTACAGCTTGCACGGACGAACCGGATTTCTCCGCGGTTCATCCTGATCATTTTTATATAAATAACACTATATCTATCTCGATTAGTTTTAAGTGATACGTACAACCGTAAGGTGAAAAAACGATAATACTCTGTAGCAAGTGGTTGCAAGAGTATAAAAACGCAATGAATGTCACCGATTCACCATCGTTTTCACAAGAATTGGCTCAGTGTGATTTTTTCTTGTTCCCCAAACTGGAATTACCGCTTCGTGGAACCCTAAAACGAACTTCGCTGAGAGAGCTGACGGCCATCCCAAAATGTGCTTATGAAAAGGGTTTGGAGAACTGGAAAAATCGTAGGCATAAGTCTATTACATCTGGTGAGGAGTACTTTGAAGACGACAAAATAAATACTGATGAATAATTAAATATTTTTCGTTTTATTTACAATTTCCGGGTACTCTTTAGTCACAATGTATTCTACTGCTCTCTCCAAGCAATTTAGAGTTCCAAAACATATTTCAAATGCAAACAATTTTTTGCCGCTCATTTTATCAGCAAATATCAGTATATTATATTTCCTCACCTCACCTTTAAGCGCTCCCGTGGCAATACTTCAAATTTCCGAGTATCGAAAATTTTCCATTTATACATATAACCTAATTGGCTTTCGGCGGCATATTGGTGTTGGCAACCCTTGCCCATATACATATAAATATGTAATATTCAATTTCTATGTTTATTTTACAGTTGAATGTTTCATTTTCATTTCTCTTTAAATTGTCGCGAACTTCATATTATATACATAATTCCAACTGTAAAGCTTCTGCCTACTTGTTTGTGCAATTTGTATATTTGTCATTTCCCCTTCTTCGCATAAGCATAAGCAGGTAGGCGCAAGCTCTAATTAGTTTTGGGCTTATATACTTGTTGTTTGTAAGCTGCAGTTTGTTTTTCTTCTTTCCTAGCTGTGCTGATCTGCACGGTAAACGCTAGTGCCTTTGTGCATATATGCCACTGCATAACGTGTTTGACCTTATTCATCGATCAGCCAGGAAAGTGGAAGGACATACTGCGGTAAGTAATAATCACTAATGTAATTATTTATAAATGCCTATTATTATACATTGTTATTTAGAAATAAACCATTTGGAACCATTTGAACATTGTTTCATTTGAAGCCATTCGGAAAGCAAGCCAAATGCGTTAAACTCGCCCCACTTGATCGATGACATATCTTTATTTCGCACTCCAATTGTTTGCCTATTTGGTTTGTGAAATTTCAAGATACGATGGGTAAATCACCTCGCCGGCAAACTTCAGTTAATTCGCCAAATATGGACACCGCTGCTTCTACGTCATCAAAACCCAGCCAGGGTAGCAGTGCATCAGCCGCCGTCAATATAGCCAGTGATTTACCAGCCGCCCCTACAGCCACCGGAGCCACCACTCGATCATCATCAGCCGCTGCCATTGCGCGTCAGGAAAACGTTATTGCGGCCCTACAAAAACGAATAGCCATACTTGAGGTCAGTTTATCGGCCTCTCAGCCCCAGTCACGTGGTGAAACGCTCAACGTGGGTACATCCAACAATAATGTCGCCGCCGAAGTTCCTTCGAGGATGGCAACAGAATTGCCACAATCGCAGCAGCTAGCTATTGCCAAATGTACAGTACCGTTGCCCCAGCCTACCGATATCCGTTACACCCCGCCATTATTTGCAGCAAGTACCGCTGCTGCAAACTACATGTACAGCTCAACTATTTTAGGGATTGGTACGCCTTCGATCCACTCTAATTCAACGGCAGTGCCTACGTTTGTTAATACAAGTGCCACATCAACAAAGAAATCGAGTTTGCCGAGAAAATTGCGGGAATTGCCTAATTTTTGTGGAAAGCCGGAAGATTGGCCAATATTTTATACGGCATACATAGAGTCAATTGCAATTTATGGATATCCGTATAGCAATTACGAGAATAATCAACGTTTATTAAAGTGCCTGAAAGGATATGCGAATGAAGCGCTGAAGTCACTGCTAATCCACCCGGACAATGTCGGTAATATAATTGATTTATTAAAATTTAGATTTGGGCGCCCTGAGCAATTGATCCGCAGCCAGCTGTGTCAGGTGAGAGAAATTGCACCTATTTCGGAAAATGCCATTATGAAAATAATTCCGTTTACAACGAAGGTATGTAATATTTGTGTATTTTTACAATCTGCTCATGGTGGTGAATTGCATTTGTCAAATCCTACATTACTCGACGAACTTGTCTCAAAATTGCCTTTGAGCAAACGTGTCGAATGGGCCAGCTTTGCAGCTCTTATGCAGCCACACGCAACAGTAAAACATTTTAGTGATTGGCTTTCAAAATTAGCTAATATAATTTGTACTGTTTGTGAAGACCCTTACAAGGATTCGAAGTGCCGCATGGTTCTACATACAGTTGAGCCGCAACGATCAGTGAGATGTCCAATTTGTCAAGAACAACACAAGATAGCAGAGTGTGCGCGTTTTATTGAATATTCAGTGCCAAGAAGATGGGCAGAGGTGAAACGACGTCGTTTGTGTTTTGCTTGCCTCAATTTAGGCCACTGTACAAGCAATTGTCATCGGCGCAAGTTATGTTCAATTAATGGTTGCCGGAGAGTGCATCATAAACTCTTACATGAAGTCGGGGAGAACGTTTCCAACTCGTCAGGACAGCCAACTCCGCCTTTCTCCTCTGCGAATATACAAGCTAATCGTAAGCCTACATCACCAAGTCGTTCACTCAACAACCAGCAGACATCACTGGAAGCAAGATCAGCAGTTCTGAGTTGCAGTTCCACTGAGAGCAAACTCCTCTTCCGAATTTTACCGGTCACCGTATACGGAAATCACAGACGTGTTGATACATACGCATTGCTGGACGAAGGTTCATCCATCACGATGATTGACAGTGCCCTTGTTCGGGACTTGGGAATGCATGGAAGTGAGCAATCTTTAAATGTACAGTGGTTCGGAGGACGTGCCGCGCAGGAATCAACGTTTGTAGTGGACTTATTCATCAGTGGCGCCGGTATGCAGAAACAACACAAGCTCCGTAACGTGTATGCTGTGTCGAACCTACAGCTTCCTGTACAGAGTTTAAGCAGAGTAGATTTGGGTCATGAGTATAGACACGTAAGCCAACTTCCGGTACAATCTTACCCCCAAGTCAGGCCTAAGCTATTAATTGGTCTCGACCACTGCCATTTGGGATTACCATCGACGACTGTGAAGGTAAAGGAGCACGGACCATTCATTGCTAATACAGAGTTGGGTTGGGTTGTCTTCGGCCCAACATCTTCTCCACAACCGTCTACAGTATCGTGTTTATGCGTGAATAGTCGAGCTGATCAGAGACTTCACAATATGGTATCTAAATTTTTCGAAATTGAGAGTTTTGGTGTTAGATTTGCACCACTGATAGAGAGTGAGAAGGAAATCCGTGCCAGAGATGTCTTGAAGTTTTTCATATGCCGCGTAGACGGACGTTTTAAAACAGATCTTATATGGAAAAGTGACAAAGTTAATTTACCCGATAGCTACAATATGGCGTTGAAACGATTAATCAATGTAGAGTGAAAGATGAGTCGTGATGCATATTTTGCCGCCGAATACAAGAACATCATGGACTCTTACGTCACAAAGAAGTACGCACGAAAACGGCCGCCAGCAGAAGCTGCTGAGTGTACACCTACAACCTGGTATTTGCCACACTTTGCCGTTGCTAATCCAAATAAACCCGGAAAACTACGTATGGTTTTCTACACCGCTGCTGAGGTAAGTGGAATCTCCCTCGACCCACAGCTCTTGAAGGGTCCACAAGAATATCGCAGTTGCCGTATGTGGAGACATTAAGGAGATGTTCCACCAAGTCCTTATACGAGAAGATGACAGATGTGCACAGCGGTTCCTCTGGCGTGATGGTGATGCTACGCAACCGCCGGATGTTTACGAAATGTGCGTGATGACGTTTGGTGCTGCTTGTTCACCATGTGCTGCAAATTATGTAAAAAAAGTTAACGCGCTGGAGCACCAAAATAAGCAAGGAACCACGGCCCGCGCAGTAAAAGCAATATTGGACCACCATTATGTCGATGACTTCGTTGATAGCTTCAGTTCGGAAGTGGAAGCAATTTCCTTGTCAGAGCAGGTCCGAGCGATTCCTATGGATGCTGGGTTCGAGCTTCGCAATTTCACATTCAATTCTTCGAAGGTGTTAGCCGCGCTTGGTGGTACTGATGTTACACGATCGATTGGCAAGAAATAAGGTTTCGTTGGTGAGAAGGAACTAGGCTTGTTTTGGCAGCCATCATCAGATTGTTTCGGCTTCAAGCTGAAATTCCATAACGTTTCTGAAGCGGTGATAAATGGGAAGAGACGCCTTACTAAAAGGGAACTTTTAAGCATCGTCATGTCGACTTTTTACCCTCTAGGGTCATACTATGCGTGTGCTTTGGAAACACTATATCCACTGGAACAACCCATTGCCAAACGACGTAAATGCTGCTTGGGCGAAGTGGCGTAAGCAACTACCCGAAATTGTCAAGTATGCCATACCTCGTTACTATTTCAGAAATGGTGCACCTCAAGTACTTCGACCCCACATATTTGTTGATCCTAGTGAGAATGCCTTTGCCGCCGTTGCTTATCGATCTCAATCTTCATCTGGTGAATTTGATGTTGCATTCGTTTGTGCCAAGACAAAATGTGCGCCAATGAAAACCCTCACCGTGCCACGCCTCGAACTTCAGGCAGCGATTTTGGGCACTCGCCTTATGCAGTGTATCCGCGACGAACATTCTCTAAACATCAAAGATTGTATTCTGTGGAGTGACTCAAAAACGGTCATCAAATGGATACAGAGTGAACATCGTCGTTATAAGCCTTTCGTTCAGCATAGGATAGCCGAGATATTGGCTTCAATAAGCATATCAAATTGGAGATGGATACCCACTAAGCACAATGTAGCCGATGAAGCCACGCGAGCAAATGATTGCACCAATTTTAATCCAACAGCACGTTGGTCACGGGGGCCCCCGTTCTTACACCAGGACGAGCAGGCTTGGCCTTCTGAAGACGTAACAGTTTCTAGAAATGATGAACCTGATGAAGAGCTTCGGTCCAAATTCGCTTTAGTCATCGTGAGTTGTAATATTATAGATTTTAATAGATTTTCTTCTTTTCATCCTTCAGCATATCGGTTGTGGCACGCAGTGTAACGTACCGTGTCTTATATCAGTAGCCTTAGATGAGTAATTTTTTCGCCTCTAATGCACGCATTATGGACATTGTAGACATCGTGTACATAGCTCAAAAATAGTTGTATATTGTACTTTACTGCGAGCTTCAGGGCCTTGTTCCGGATTCCATCTAAACCTGGTATTTTGGAATTACCGAACCGTTTAGCAGCGTGCAGTACTTAGAGATCATTTACCTGTGCTGCATTTATGGTAACTGCTTTTTCAAGAAATAGTCCTTCACATTCTTGGCTTTGCTAGGGGAACAGCGTTTCTGCCACACTTCCACACTTCTAAGCAAAAAGGGACAGGTCGGTGCTTGTCCTTTGCTTCCTTCTATCTTTCCCATTACGATCTTCCAAGCCTCGCCCCAGGCGTTTCTTCCATCTAGTCGCATAGCATTTTGAAGCAAAAAGTTTGGCTCGCCTTTATCGCTTTTTTGAGGTCTCTGCGCTTTTTTCGAAGACTTCCCCCAGTTTCATGCAATCGCCGCTGCCATGCACCTTTGAAATAGACGCCTCGCTCTGTGTGCACCGGTTTTCTTTGGGCTTTTTGCTTCCTTCTGGCCATGGTCGTATCTCAGGCTTTCGAATTACGATCTACCAGCAGTTTGGCCTGTCGCCAGTCCGTCGATCGAATAAAGTTTGTACCAGCAAAAGATAAGTCAATCATGGAGCCACACCCATTCCTTTCGAATGTGTTATTTGCCTCTATGTTCTGCTGGACAATGTCTGGCACAACGAAGACTTTAAGCAGCTTGGATTCATTGGAGATGAAAGAAATGTCGTACATATATGTATATCTAAATATATTTTGGAAATAAAAAACATATTTCTTACATAAAGCAATGTGTGTGATGAAAATGTGTGCATAAATTTTCAGTTATTTGGAAGCAAAAGCATTTCTGAAATATTTTTATAAGGCTAATTCATTAATGTGACGGGCACCAAAATAGTATAGTAAATCCTGCTATCCATTTTTGTTAAGGATTACTCTATACTACAAATGGCTTTCTTAATGTTCAGCTTTACGATGTGTAAGGAACAGACACCACTAATTCTATATTTTCTATTTCAATAACTTGGAAATGCAGTACTTGCCAGATCAAATTTTCAGTACAATCTTACAATGCTCAAATGTTTGCCATTTTATTGGCAATAAATTTCCAGTTACTGATTACGTGATGCATTTAAAATTTAGGGAGGAAAGAAAACATTTAAACTATTAATTGTTTGGCTTACAGCAATTTCTTGCACCGTAATCATTAGTCCCCCCACTTTTTCTTGTCCGCCTAGCGCCAGCAACGTCTGCACGCCATGGCATAAGCACAAAGCGAAACTACGTAAGCTCATTATCGTATTTACTGTGTGTTTAATGCGCTAAATTTTATTATCCACCAAAAAAGCTGACGCATAAAATTCAGCGTCTCAAGCTGTTGCGAAATTACCTGCCACCACCTAAAAAAATCCTCTCTTATTCTCTTATGAAGTGCCGTTCAGTTGCTTTCAGTGTATGTGTGTGTGGATATATAAATGTAAATACACGAATGTATGTATATATATTTGTGCTTAAATACATAATTGCAATGATGGTTACAGCTCGTTGCCTAATTTGCCATATATTGTAACTTAGACGGTATAACGACAGCTCAGCCGTCAATTTATTGCCCATACGCCATGGCGCACCACTATGAAGCAGCTGTGCGCTTGGCTTTTGTTGACTCAGAGTTATGGTAGCGGACGTAGAAGTAGATAGAGGCAAGTGAAAATGGTAGATCTTGAATTCTTTCTTAATATTTGCTGAAGGTTTTGGTGGAAATATTTAACCAAAGAGAAGAGCGAGTTAAAGTAAATACATATAAATACCCAAATGTCGATTTTTAGCTGTAAGTTAACAATTATTATCAGACATTACATGAATTCTCACTTCTATTTTGCCTTTGAAATATCTTTAACAATTACTTCTAAGCGGCCCTACCCGTGCTATGCGCGAAACAATGCTGGCGGCCGCAATGTCAGCGAAATAATAAATGGCTGCCTTGAACATTATTTAATAGAAATGTGTATTTATGTACAGAGCGATAGAGCTGGCAAACGAAATGACAATTGAACGAAAGAATGCGTGAATGATTCATGAGCGAGCTGAATGCAGACTAAGCCGCCAAAGCACACTGCTGCTGGCAGTGAAGGTGTTAACAATGGGCGCATATTTCTTTCGAGCCGGCTTTGTACCTTTCTCTTGCCTACAAAACATATTTTATACACACTACTTCTTCACTGCTGACTTAGGAATGCAGTTGTTGTAGAAAGGCTCGACAAATGAACAAAAAAGGTAAACAAACCAGAGTAGGATAATAGACCGAAGTGGCTATTGTTTGGATTTTGACGAGCGAGTAAGTGAGTTAGAGCGCGTAGGAGACAAAGGAGAGCGTTTGCAGACGACAGCGTGCGGTGGGGTAAAAGTTGTGGGTAGGAATTGCAGGCGCAACACAAAAGCGCGAAATATAAGAAATTCATGAATGCGAAAAACATAAATACGCAAACAAAGGTTCAGATATATACCCACACACCTACATACATGAAGGTTCACACTCCAGTAAAGTGGCTGTAAACGCTTTGGCAACCACTTGGCTGTAGCACAATGACCAAAAACAAAAAACAAAGCAAAAAATATGAAGTGACGTTGGCGTTGACGCCATCAGCTGACACTTGAGCGGAAGGAACCAAGACAAGTGAGTGTGAAAAGCAGGCAAAACAGTGTCTGCAAGAAGATGAAAGCAGAGCTTGCGAAACTTGATTGGCCTCAACTGACATCTGCTGATGAATAGGCCGGGCTGCGCATGTGTTATGAGTCGATACGTTTCACCGTTGACCAAATTGACAAAATATTGCTGCGGAGAAGCAAGCAAAGTGGAAACTTTTTCTCAATTTGTGCAAACAACTTTTATAGTTGTTGTATTCTGCTGGAGGATGAAAAGCAAAAGTGATAAAAAACGTTGCGAATGCAAACATGGAAATTTAGAAAAATATAGAAACGATGATTTTGCAAAAAATATGATTGAACTAGCACTAATTTTTGAATTACAATATTGAAACTTCAACAGAACTTGAATAATTGACAAAAAACTGTGAAATTAAAGAGCATTGAACGTTGCTGGTAATGAAGTCCATTTTTAAGATTTACTGAATAAAAAGTTGTCTTTTCGACAAGATTGTTTCATCAGCAGATTCAATTTTGTTTTATCAATAAACGTATTAATTGTCCTCATACATGAATATGAAGTTAGCTAGATATATTTTTACTTCGACTATATATAATATAAGCAATTACTAGCCACTTTGCATACACATGTACACATTGAGATGTTCGTGTAAAGATGCCGTAAATGTATTTCGTGGAAATATTTGCTGAAATTGGATTTTATTTGAGTATTTGAGCCTTTTAAATGTAGCCGTTGTCTTTTTCAGTTTTCAACTCCCTCTACTTCCTATTTTATTTTCTTATAAATATTGGATATTGAGAGTCCAAACAATTTTTCGTATTTTGTCAATAGATGTCGGTGCAGTCGTATATCTCTAGTGCTACCAATCACATTGTGTCATACCATATAGTGTTGGAAAGCTTCATTTAACTAAAAAAAATTAAATTCGGGGAAGTTGAAAAAAAGTTACTGCTGCTCAAAAATGAGTGAAAATAATGAAAAAATTCGCTATATTTTGAAATTTTTGTTTAAAAAATGGAAGAATTCCACGCCAGCCACCAATGAAATTTGTGAAGTTTACGGAAACGATGCTGTATCATTTCGTGTAGCACAACAATGGTTCGCTCGCTTCCGTTCTCGAAATTTCGATGCGAAAGATGCACCTCGCTCTGGTCGACCTATCGTTGAAAAGTCGCTGAAATTATGGAAAAGATTGACCCGGATTGAGCCACATAAGCAGCCGCGGCATCGTTAAGGCACTTAACATTCGTCA
Organism: Bactrocera tryoni; assembly: GCF_016617805.1. NCBI lineage: Eukaryota > Metazoa > Arthropoda > Insecta > Diptera > Tephritidae > Bactrocera > Bactrocera tryoni. The sequence continues at coordinate 53,295,148 of NC_052503.1, forward strand.
TCAAACGGTTTGAAACCATTTAAAAAAGTCTGCCTACAAAAAGAAGCTCGATGTTTGGGTACCACATGAATTGTCTGTGAAAAATTTAATGGATCAAATTAACATCTTTGATTCTTTGCTGAAAAGAAATGAAATCTAGCCATTTCTGATGCGAATGGTAACAAAAGACAAGCGTGGTGAAGCTCAACAAATGGTCGCAAAGCCAGGATTGACGCCTTGAAAAGTTGTGCTGAGTGTTTGGTGTGATTAGAAAGAAATCATCCACTATGAGCTGCTCCAGTCTGTTCGAACGATTGATTCTACATTTTGCTGTTAACAACTGATGAGAATGAAGCAAGCAATCGAAAAAAACGGCCAGAACTGTTCAACGGAAAGGACTTCGTCTTCCATCAGGACAATTGATGACTCGACAAAAACTCTGAGAGCTTGGCTGGGAAACTTCGATGTATGCACTATATAGCCCTGTTCTTGCGCCATCGGACTACCATTAGTTTTGGTCAATTCAGAACTCCCTTAATGAAATAAAGTTAGCTTGAAGAGAAGCTTGTGAAAATTACTTGTTTACGCCGAGAAACCAGAAAAGTTTTACGCTGATGGAATAATGTCGACCAAAATGGTTCATACACGATTTGGTTCTTTAAAGTTCATTCTGAATATAAAAACAAATAAAACGAAGTCCGATTAGAAATACGAGCCTACTTTTTCCACTACCCATTATAAAAGATCCGGATGATAAGCGGAGTTGAAATCTGTCTGTCTGTTCGTCCGTCCGTGCAAACTGCAACTTCAGTAAAAATTGAAATATCTTGATGAAACTTGGTACACATGTTCTTTCGCGAAAACGTATGAAGTGCCATAACTAAACACTGAAAGAAGATGTAAACCTCAAACTTTGCTCAGGAGATAACAGTAGTAAGGGGCACCCGGTTGTTAAAATTTTTGAAGAAGTACCGATACTATGAAAATGGTTGAAATCGGTAGATAAACCCGTCCACTTTCCAAATAACGGTACTTTTAAAAACTACTAGAAGGGAGATAAATCTGTAACTAAATACGACAGATACAACTTTACATCCGAGATGGTATGAGAAGATTTTATCGGAGCCATGGCATAAATTTAATAATGGTAAAATAATATATCTCGACACTCGACCGACCGGTTTCGACTAAATTTGGTAAGTAACATTTTCCTATAATTTTTTTTAACACAATGCAAAAAAGATCAAAATCGGACTACGCCTACTTCTTGTATAGCACATTTTTATATTTCATTTGATATAACGGAATTAAACTGTGCACTAATAATTCCTTCAAAGTATGCTACCTGATGACCAAATACAGTCCAAATTCAACCAAAATTGTTCAACCCACCAATTAGCGGAAATGTGGACTCCAGTATCTATAGTTGACTTTTGACCGAAAATATTGGTCATGTATGTGGTATACAATTAAAATTCATGAAAAATCCTCTTCTGGTAATAGAATCTCTGTGTATTAATAAGTGTTGAATCAGCTCAATATTTCCCTGACTCCACATATACCGAATATAAAGATTTTAAACTTTGGGGTGACTTTATACCGCATATAGTGGCTAATATGTGAGTCATAGCAATGAAAATGAGGAAGCGGGTTTTGCTCATAACAGTAGATAAATTTTAGTGGAACCCCTCTATTTAACTAATAAAAGAATTTTCGGACATTCAGCTGACTTAACTTCATATGATAGGGGATTGTATGTGATATACTTTACGAAATCCAATGAACATTTTTTAGTATGTGACATGTTAATAGTATGTGTTACTGACAAAAATAGATAAAATCGGATCAATACTACCCCCAACTCTTAGAACTCAGTTTCTCGCTATAAAGCGTTCGTCTGCACTCGAACTTAGCTCTCCTTTACTTGCTATTATACGGAGAGATTCCTTTTCTTATAATGGTATGCCTGTGGTTCAGAAATGGGTTGAACCAGTTCAATACCTCCCTCTACCGCAATATTATAAAAATTATTATTAGTAAAAAGCTTTTAACATCAGGTTTGGTTAACTGAATTAACTAGTGAGCTTGTTTCGATAGTTTTTATACGAAAATATGCTTGAAATTTAACATAAAAAAACTATTCAAAAACTTAAACTTAAAGAATCCGCGAATACTAAATAAAAAAACAGAAAAATAAACTTACTTGCAGCTTATGAATCTAGTTGGCCACAACAGTATTTTTGTTGTTAGACAATAAGCAGCAGCTGGCATCACTCACGCGTGGATTAGGCCGTCACACACAACCGCAAGTGTTGCCACAGTTGCATTTGCGCCATCAAAACAATGCAATCCACCAAAAATACACACAAAACGGCAGTCATTTATTATAATGCCTTCGTGACGTCACAGCTTCTGTTGACTATTTGGTATTCCATTTGGCGTAATCCACTGTTTGACAATTTTTTCGCAAAGCATAGAATTTCACCAACGCGCTTTGTGTGCATCATTGCTCTCGCACGGACGCTCGAACTTTCTACAATCACGTGGATTGTCTTCAGCGTAGCTGCCGCGCCTAGCGGGTAATCTTTTTTACGAGTATTGTGTTTTGTAAATCCGATTTTTCCACTTCCATTTATATTTGTGCTTTTCCATCCTTCTGTTGATTCTCTCGCCCACTCTCTGTCTATGAACATTGATATGCCGCAAAGTTGAGTGCAAATTATCTCTTCCATCTGTTTCGCTGCATTGCCCACTTTGCTCCGACATTTTGTGTAGATCCTTGCCTCTGCAAATCTATTGCATTGCAATAATCTTCTGTATCTTCCGGAGAGTCTCTTCGCTGCACTTATACCCATACATTGGAACAGTTCGTTTTATCGTTTGCTTAAGTGCTTTTGTGGTGTCTTAATGAGATTACAGTAAAGATTTGATGGCAGCGATAATGGTGCGATTCTGGTAGTTAAATGTGGATCGAAACGCCATAAGAAGATTACAATTGCATATTGTGCTGACAAGTAGGCGATATTACGCCATTGAGTGGAAGAGTTTCAAGAATAATATAAGATAAGGATTAGTGTGTAGCAAATATTGATATTTATTCTTGTTGTAGCGTCAGAAAACAGTTGAGTAATGCTGCGGAGTTGGTAATCTGACTTATATTATTATTTCCAAATTATGGCACGTAGAGTCTTTTTTAAAAGCACTGGAACAAGTTTGACTTCTTGCTTTTCGCCTACCGAACTTCGCCGAACTTTCCGTTAGGTTAGGTGTTTACACTGAGCATTTGAACAGTTGAAGAGTGGACGGTAATTTTGACAAAGCTTTCCTAGCATATATTTAAGTTCCCATTTATCCACAAAATGAGTTGAGTCCAACACAACCTTGGCGAGGCGATTAATTTCAATTTCAGCTAGTTCGTCTGAGTGACTTAATATCGGCAATTCAAAGCGTTTTAATTTTAGTTTTGGGTAATCTGGATATTTGTAATATTATGATTACTTGTATGACTTGACTCTGTATTCTACGATCTCCGCTTAGTTACCGATTGAGCCTACTGAGAGCGGAAAGTTCAAGCGGGCTTTTGTGGTACGCCCTAGCGCTCACGCAAAGGAGACTGTTGTAGACTGACTTCGACCAGTTCCCAGTCTAATATTATTAAAAGGAAATTACCCGTTAATGCAAGCCATGCAGTTTTACACCCCGGCAACCAGTAATCCATAATTTTCTGATTATACAGTATATTTAGGTCATTAATGAAATAGTCCATTTGGGGATAAATGTAAATTACCTCTGTTATTATTATTATTACACCACAAAAACCCAACTCGACATGATTTATTTAAATAAAACTTTGTCAAGTAAACAAATATTTTATCACGGATTTACGTCTAAAGCTTAAACCCAAAACATCAACCAATGCACAATCAAGATCAAACTTGTCTGGTCCGTTTAAACTGCTCCGGCAAACGTTAGCGATAAATATTTCCTTCCTACAACTTCTTCTCAAGTTTAGTGTGTGTTTGGCTGCAATTAATTTACGATACGAAAAATTTGTTTGGCGCTTTTTACCATCGAATATTTGCAAAAGAGTTTGCTTGAAGTTTAGCGTTCCCATGAAATCATTGCTACGGAGTCTTTCAAAATGTTGGCAAAGTATTTTTTGGAGTCTACATTATCATAAACCCCCAGTGGCTCAAAGAATTCAGTTATGTTCCTGAAGTCATCAATTCCTCTGTTAATGCCGACAACATCGAAAAAATTAAAGAAACAATGCTTGAAAATCAACATCAGTGAGATAGTGGAGCATCTCAACATCTCTTATGGAACTAAACGAAACAAGAGTCATCACTCTGGCACCGAACTCGGTAGATTTGGTAAATTTACGCAAAAATTCTTTTTATACTCTCGCAACAAAGTTGCTAAGGAGAATATTATAGTTTTGTTCACATAACGGTTGTTTGTAAGTCCTAAAACTAAAAGAGTCAGATATAGGGTTATATATACCAAAGTGATCAGAAAGACGAGTAGAGTTCAAATCCGGATGTCTATCTGTCCGTCCGTCCGTCCGTGCAAGCTGTAACTTGAGTAAAAATTGAGATATCATGATGAACTTGGTACACGTATTTCTTGGCTTCATAAGAAGGTTAAGTTCGAAGATGGGCAAAATCTGCCCACTTCCACGCCCACAAAATGGCGAAAACCGAAAATCGAAAACCTATAAAGTGTCATAACTAAGCCATAGATAAAGACATTAAAGTGAAATTTGGCACAAAGGATCGCATTAGGAAGGGGTATATTTGGACGTAATTTTTTTGGAAAAGTGGGCATGGCCCCGCCCCCTACTAAGTTTTTTGTACGTATCTCGGAAACTACTATAACTATGTCAATCAAACTCTACAGAGTCGTTTTCTTCAAGCATTTCCATATACAGTTAAAAAATGGAAGAAATCGCATAATAACCACGCCCACCTCCCATACAAAGGTTATGTTGAAAATCACTAAAAGTGCGTTAACCGACTAACAAAAAACGTCAGATACACGAAATTTGAAGGAAGAAATGGCAGAAGGAAGCTGCACCCAGGCTTTTTTTAAAAATTGAAAATGGGCGTGGCGTCGCCCACTTATGGACCAAAAACCATATCTCAGGAACTACTCAACCGATTTCAATGAAATTCGGTATATAATATTTTCTTAACATCCTGATGACATGTACGAAATATAGGTGAAATAGGTTCTCAACTACGCTTTCTTCCAATATAACGCTATTTTGAATTCCATCTGATGCCTTCTCTGTATAATACGAGTATAAACATTAGGAACCAATGATGATAGCGGAATAAAACTTTACAAAAATACGGTATTTGAAAAATATGTAAATGACGTATAATGAAATCTCGATTATCACTTTATCATGCGAGAGTATAAAATGTTCGGTGACACCCGAACTTAGCCCTTCCTTACTTGTTTTACTTTAATTATTGTACATTTAATAAATAGCCATAAAAACCATTTTGTATTCGCCATGAATGTCTTTGTTTATAAAAATGAAACCGGATTAGTGATTTTTCGGAGGGTCACACTGTAACGATCCCTAAAATTAAATGCGATCTTAAATTAATTGAAATTCGGTAAAGAATGTAGATCATTTAAAATGATCTTGTTGAGCGATATGAAAGAATAACGTTTCAGACTAGTCATATCGGGAAGATGTCGTTTCGGCCATTAGTAATATGTCATGATCTGTAATTTTTCCATTGTATTCAGTAATGGAAAGATATACGCAAGAACAACGTTTGAAAATCATTTATTATTATTTATTATCAAATCAATCGTTTTCCATTTGTAACTTTATGTGCGCTCTTGCCATTTTATGGTCATGATAGTCCACCACCTGTGCTCGCTATTCGTCGAATTGTTAAAGATTTTGGGCGTACATTTTCTTTACATTATGTTAAAGTGCCAAAAAGACAAATCACCGCTCGAAGTAATAAAAGTATTACTGCCGTTCAGGCAAGTGTTGCTGAAGGCCGCAATTTGTCGAATCAAAAAGGTTGTCAAGAACTGAGGTTGTCTCAAATCGCAACCTGGCGGATTCTGAGAAAGTGTTTGGGCTTGCCCTCCACATGAAATTGTTCTCACTCAAGAACTGATGCCATTGGACCACAGTGAACGTCGTGATTTTACTGATTTTGCACTGGAATAATGTTAAAACAATTACCATTTTTTTAAGAAAACCATCTTCTCCGATGAAGCTCACTTTCATATGAGTGGTGCGGTAAATAAACAAAAATGCCGATTCTGGTATGTAGTAAATGAAAAATTATTCATGAAACATCATTACATTCACCAAAAACGGGAGTTTGGTGTGGTTTTTGATTTGGTGAAATCATCGTTCCATACCTTTTATAGATCGATGATAACCAACTTTTTATGGCCTTAATTGGAAGAAGTTGATCTTGAAAGTATCTGGTTCCAACAAGACGGGTCTTCGTGACACACAGCACGTGCAACAACCGAATAATTGCGAGAAAAGTTTGAAGATTCAGTTATTTCAAGAAATTTTGACTTTGAATGACCGCCAAGAAGTTGTGATTTAACACTATTAGACTACTCCTGGCGGGGTTGCTTGAAGTCATTGATCTGTAGCAATACACCCGACTCTCTTAGAGCTTTAAAGTCAACATTATACGTGCTATTCATAGCAATAACCTTTGAGTACGGGTAGAGGCTGATCACAAAAACGCTACAACGCTACAGTGGCATGCAGAGAGAAAGCAAATTTTCCCACTTTTCTACCAGTTCAAAAACAAAACGTAGATCTTTTGAAAAACGTTGCCTAAACCGTTAAGGCATATAATTATTGATGATTCTGGAGCAAAAAAACTATTTTGAAGAATGTTTCACTTGATTAGCTTCGAGGCATTTTAACAAATTTATAGAGAAGCAATCATAATATGATATTCCTTTAGGGCATTCCAGCTTTGGTTGAGTTGTCTGTGATGTCCACATATTTATACTTAGATATATACAACTTTCTTCCTAGGCTAGCTTTGAGCTTCTTGATTATTGATTTTCGCTCGCCAAGAAACCAACACACTTCACCATGATATTTTCCCAAAAGCATGCAGAGATTTCCGCATGTGAAAGCATAAATATTACAGTAACCACAATATATGCACCTATTTAGGGCGGTGAGAAAGTGGCTTTGAAGGCAAGAGAGACTAAAAACAGCGAAGTTGCAGAATAAAAGAAATAGCAAATAGATAAAGCAGACGAGCGACACAATTGCGGTGATAAAGTTTTTAGAAAAATGCACTTGAAATTGAGCGAACATGTTGAAAGGCGCAGAGCAGCCGCCGGCAGACCAGGATATACGGTGCCCCTGTGCACCAACATAATCACACTAAACGAGGCAAAGACATGAGAACACCAATGCCTGCGGGTAAATAGAGATACCTAGAGTGCATACTATGTTGTATAGTGCGCAGACCACGGCGAGATTCGTTGGACAGTGGAGGGCTTGCTGACTACCCGGAAAGCGCGCATTTGTATCAATGTTGGCTGCCCTCAGAGCATCAAGCAGAACATACTTTTTCTAACTGGCACTTTCCCGCACACACTTGTCTCATCGCTGGCGCGCTCTATCCCTTCAAGCGCAGCGCTGCATTTTGTGGCAACAACACGTGTACTTTGCAGCTACGCGACCGACATGAGAATTTCACTGCAGTTGCCACAGCTGGGCGCACCTGATGCGCTAACTTGCTGCCAACCACGCTGCTACGTGTGGCGCATACTTTTACATGCTCGCACACATGCAGATATGTACATATACTTGTGCGGCATGAGGCATGCGGCGTCTTGCGTTTTATTTCATTTTAATTTTGAATTTTTATTACTTTTTCGCTTGCCACAAAGCTATGCTGCGGCGCAACGTAATTGTGTGAAGGAAGAAATAAAACAAAATCATTGTGGCCGCAAGTACAGTTACATACTCACACAAGGCATGTGTGCGCGCCACTACGTACGTGCTGTGGCAGCTCTAATGCAACCGCACACCCCATTTATACCGCTTTATGCCAGCGCTTGCCACCACCGGCACAATGCTGATTTTAACATCGTTAGCGTCTGCCACTAATTTCACTTGAAATCAACTTTTGTGTACGTGTGACTAAGTGTTTTCAACTTACATATACCCGCTCACACTCTCTCTCCGCCCTTATCTCTGGCAGGCGCTCTTCCTGTTGCGCGCCGCAAAAGAAATCATTTCAGTTTGTTGGAAAAGTCACTTGTCCTGCCTTTCAATTTGGCACGCTGCCACGCCCACACACTTTGTACAATCTCTTCACGCCACCATCGTCCCCACATTCTTGCCATCAGAGCCCGCTAGCAACCGCATCATTATCATCATCAGCGGCACATGTAACACCGTTCATGCAATTGCCGCGCGTCTACAATAAATTGAAGTGCCACGAGCAATTTCTGCACTTTAGCCACCCGGCGACGCCCGCGCTCGCCGTCACCTACCCACGCGCCGCATTCATTGGTTTGCTGTGCAAATAATCAGCGTGTTACCTTTCCTTATTGAGCGCATGCAACTCTGCATGCTGCATTTAACATGCGACCGCGCCACGGCAACCGCAGTGGCCTCACATTTCAATGTTCAGCCAGCAGTGCCACCCCGGCGAGTTTGTGCGCTCGTATTTTTACAGCGATATTCTGTGAAAGAAGAGTCATATTACTTTGGGGTGCAATATTTTAGTTGCTGTGATCTAAACAGGGTGTGCAGGGTGTGGAGGGTGTTAGGAAAGTAAAAACTTTACTTCAATTGATTAGATTGAAAATGATTACTGGAATGACAGCGCACTTATAGATATTTAGTATGTATTCCTAAGTGATACTCACGAGAGTTGCATGCCAGAATCGGCTGCAAAAAGCTTCTGAATGCCTTGAAGGTGTGAGAGACAAGACAGCATTAGAACAGCGGAATCTGGAATAGTTCCAATTGGGCCTTACAGAGCCTCGTGCAGCATATCAATCCAGCACCGACATTTGTTGAAGCTGGACTGTAGGCTTGTATTCTCGATACTTGAGAATGCTTCAAAAAAGTATCTTCAGGGCAACAGATAATCCGGAGCACTACCTGTTTCCATAATATTCATGGTAGAAGACTTATGAAACTGTTGAAAATTGAAGGAGGAGCAAGCACTTGGGAAAATGCCCCGAATTATTTCTAATCGTTTAAGTCTGTGAAAGGTGGAGTTCCTATGTTTTCCGGACGGAACTCCAACAATTATAACAAAGCTGCATCGAAGAAGAAAATTCTTCCGGTGCTTTTTGCAAAGAAAATATTTCCAGAAATCAGCAGGAACGCTGTGCTATTTGTGTCGCAAACTTAAGCAGAGTATCCTCTATTCTTAACCCTTCGTCTATGAGCGTCCCCTAAGTATTTCTTAAAAGCGGCTGTTGAGAAGAAGCCTACTGTCTACAATTACCCTATAAGAACAATTTTTGAGATCTAAGATCTATCTACATAAATTGTCTTGGCTTCAGAAAAGACACTCTTCAGTTGTCCAAACGCGTTGCCAACTCTCTCCTCAAACTATATTTTTATTGTCTTCGTTCGAACATCCTTTACTTTTGTTGCACAGTTCGACTTATCGCCGTACATGGTTTCCCACTAAAAAAATACTCACTTTATGCCTTCGAGTGAAATTCCTATAATATTTTTAGTTTGAAGTTTTTGCACTTGCAACACGAACGCGCTCATTTGTGGCACGGGCGTCGCATTTCAATGCAAGTTTGCCACTTCGCCTTACTCTGCTGAAAATTATTTAATGCAATATATACCTTACTGCACACTTCTTCGGAAAGTTCTGCACGAGCAGCAACTCACGCCTTAGCCCCCGGCCCGCCACTACAAGCGTGTTTTTCGAACGGGTCATTGCATTGTTTGGCAATTCATTGGTGTGTTTACCACTTCGACTATTTGTTTTGATTTCATTTGTTCTGCGTCACGTGCCTGCCATACATATTGCCTACGAACACATAAATATTGGACCTGGGACCCATATGCATGCTAGTGCCAGCTTTCGGCTTTGTCGACTGCCAGTTTCGCAATCACATTTGTATTCGCTGTCGTGTTGCACGATATTAAATTAATTAGCACCTTCCCTGGCGTTCTTTTCGTTGACGCCGAGGTCCCGTTATTCGGCGCATATCACCTTCAGACGGTGCATGGCGTGCCAACGGCCCCAATTAAGTGGCGGGTGACAGCGAACTTGCTGCAATTGCAACGCGACTCCGTGAGAGTCCGCTTTCGGGTATGCCTTTGTATGTGTGAGTGTATTCATAATAAGTTTTCATTCGAAAATCGCATGCGAAAAAGTTTTTGGAATTTCTACATTTGACATTTCGTGCGACATTTGACGGCAAAAAGTAGATCTGTTGTTGTTGCTGTTGATTTAATGGCAAAGTAAAATATGTTTTGTTGAAACTATAAATTAGTTTGCGGGACCTTAATTAAATAATAGCAGCAAACAAACGCTTTGGTGCAGAATGAATTATTTCAATGGAGGCGCAGGGTTATCCATGTGACAGTTTCCCTAGTTTTTTTTCTATATGATTTTATTTATTGGATATATCTGGACAGGCTCAAACAAGTGATTAAGCTCTTTTGGTGATACGTTGTTCCTTAGTACGCAGGCATATCTCTTCTTTAAGGCGTGTTTGATCGCAAGAATGTACCAAAGCATTAGCCAATGGGTTTCGGTGATCTCGGAGTTTAGATATATATTTAATTCTGCTGTCTTCTACTTCTTTCTTTACCATAGAAATACCAAGGTCTTTATGGATATTTTCATTACGCATGTACCATGGTGAACACGTGATTGTTCTAAGCATTTTTGATTGGAACCTTTGTATTATATCAATAATAGTTGCACAGGTCGTACCCCACAGTTGAATGCCATACATCCAAATCGGCTCTATGACCGCATTATATAAAAGCACTTTGTTGTCTAGGCTAAGCCAATATAAATTTGCAGCTCTAATCTCCATACATGTTAGTTTACTAGATATATACTATGTTTTCTACACGTAAGTCTTCTATCTAGGTGAACACCAAGATATGTTACTTCGTTCGCTTGGGGTATTAAAATTAGGCTTGTTTTTACAGCCGGGCACATTTTTGGTCTCAGCAAAAACGTAATATGCTTACATTTCTGTTCATTCACATTTATACGCCAGTTGGCTAGCCATTCTTCGACAGAACTTAAATGCTCCGCTAGTATTCTTGATGCTAAAATGTGGCAGTTGTTACGGCTCACTATAGATGTGTCCTCGGCAAAAGTTGAAGTTAATACATTGTTAGCTGTTGGAAGATCTGCTGTATATATGATGTATAGAGTTGGGCCTAAAACGCTGTCCTGTGGTTCACCAGCCCTTATCTGTCTTTCATCAGATATTAAATCCCCTACTTCACTATAAATTGTCTATTATTTAAATAAGACTCCAATGTTTTATACAGTTCTAAAGGTAGAATATTTTTAATCTTATATAAAAAGCTTTGGTGCCACACCTTATCAAACGCCTGAGCCACGTCTAGAAATATTGCTGAACAGTACTCCCTTTGCTCAAATGCCTCCTTATTTCGTTAGTAAATATATTTAATTGCTCTGTTGTGCCATGTTTTTCACGAAACCCGACCCGACCAACGCACCAAGGTATTATATGTATTATTTTCGTGGAGGAAAGGAGACCCTTTGATTGTAATACTTTTTCAAATACTTTAGAAAGACAGGGTAGAAGACTGATTGGTCTGTAAGAATGAATCGGCTGTGTTAAGTCTTTCCCAGGTTTATCTATCAAGATAATATGCAACTGAAATTGGATCCGAAACTAAGAATTGCATTGAAGAGCAAAGAGAGCACCTCTACAGCAATAACTGGTTTCTCTATTAAAATTTTTGCAGAAATATTATCATGCCTTGGCGTTTTTTTAGATTAAGTCCTTTGATGATTTCAGTGAGAAGGTCAATTCTTAAAATACTCGAGTGACTCTTTAGCTGAGTTGGGTAAGATTGACAGCTTAAAGTTGTCCTTTGGCAAATCAGGTTGAAATACATTTTGGAAATTGGTAATTTGATGTTGCATAGTCGGCTGATAACACGAGTACCTTACTTAGTAAACAAAACCCAATTATGTCCACCATTAAAGAGCAACTAACGCAACCAGCGTATCGGTATATTCAGCGATAGTCCAGCGCCACTAAAAGCGATCTCAGCTTATGAAGTCAAATCGCTATTAATGGGGCAATGTATATGTAGGACGTCTGAACGGCCTATCAGTTTGCAACCGTGTACACCTGATCTGGGTGCCGGGGCATAAAGGCAATGAGCTTGGCTTTGCAGCGGCTTCCAGGATTATGAGGCCATAACTATGCATTGCGGTGGAGAGAATGGGAAGAGAACGACACTGGCATCAGGCAACACAAATGCGCCACGCCAAGTTACTATGGGGAGGTTAAGACCTATCAAGGTTTAGAGATAGGATCAACCTCCTCCGAGACAAATTCTGTTTCCTTGTCGTGTTCTACACTTGGGAATAGTCTCTTGCGAAAACTGCTGGTTTTGCGACATGAACAGAAAACTCCAAAACACGTAATTCGAGACTGCCCAGCAATTTGTAGCAGCAGGGTCAAGGCCCTAGAATGCATCAACGTGGACAGTGATTACAATACCTCCTGCGCTCAGCAAACTGTGGGAAATATTCTGAGTGCTGAGCCTGTGTGACCATATGTGATATAGGAAAGTGCACAATAGATCATTGGTCGCAGTGCAAAACCACTATTATTTTCTATCTATCTAAAATAGAAACAAAGATCTTCAGATATATGTCCTTATGTTGCTTCCAGTTATTGCTAACCGAAATGCATTTTATGCTGTATTTTCAAGAGGGACCATCATTTTAATTCAGTTCTCTAGATAACTTGTCTTCAATTTATTTTGATTCCAGCTAGTTGACCTGGATGCCTGAAGTTCAAAAACATGGCTGTGAAATCGAAAATGGTTCAGTATTGCTCTTTGCAAGACAGTCAAGCAGAGAGTGTTGAGGTAAATCGGGCAATTTAAGTTCCTATTAACTATGAGGGACTGGCGATTGTTAAGCTCATTTAATAATAAATTGTACGAAGAAATGTGAGTAACTCGACCATGCTGAAAGTGTTGCTATGTGTGTATGTATTCCTTAACTAATCACATCTTCGTATCTCTGAAAACGTGGGATATTCCAGAATGAGGCCAAAGCTTATGTGGACTTCGAAATCTTATACAAACCTATACCCTTACTTCTTCAGGAAATGTTCTTAATCGCCAGATGAATCATGGTGAATTCAAAATAAAATAGATCATTTCATTTCAGAAATTTTTTTTCCAAAAGTAAACTCTCATTACTATTTTTGTATATTGTATGCACTTACTTTCTGATTACTACTTTCACTTTTCACATAAAAAACAGTTATAAAGCTTACTTTCTGCGCACAATGTGCTAAATCGAGAGTGAATCGTAAACGAAGGAGAAAAACATAAAAAAAAAGTGAAGAAGCTGAAAATGATGAGTTGATGAGTGTGCTATCGACAGCAACAAAACCTCTCATAAAATAAAAAGAGAGAATGTTAGCCCACTTCCCATATAACGGGTTTGTTGAAAGCTACTAGAAGTGCACAAATTCACTTAAATGCGCTTGAAGCATTAAATTTCACAACCAAGTTAGCAGGGAAAGGCTTGTTTTTTAATATTTGGACATGGAGCGTGTTACCGTCCACCTTTAGGTAAAATATTATTTCTCAGGAACTACTTGACCGCATTTGTTGTGTAAGGATACCCAAAAATTCCTATTATATACTAAGAAAATGGTTTAAATCAGATGGCAACCACGTACTTCCCTTAAAACAAATTAAATAAATCATCAATGAACATATGAATGTATTTTTCCCAGAGTGTGGAAAATCTATTTTGGTAGATATGATTGTTTGTTAAAAAGTTCGAAAAATAAAATAAATAAAAGATAAAGCGTGTTCATTACATACATATACATATATACTTGTAGTACTAAGTATTTAGTTATTTGTTTTTGGTAGTGATCTCTGATATTTATTTGAGGCATTTAAAATGCGCATGGGAAAGCTAAATGTGATATTCAATTAAATAATTAAAACTATTCAATCAGCAGGTGCAGAGTAAAAGTTTATAAAAAGTGCTTGAAAGCTCGCATAGTTTACTGCCCGAGTTTTTGCGAATGAAATGGAAACGGAAATAACAAATTCAATCAAATACTTTCGATTAGCAAAAAGCAACAAAAAATTAAATCAATTTTGAGATTAGCAGGAAATATTTTCAGTAATGTTTATTCAAAAAGGAAACGGTAAAGAGAGATGTTATTCAAATGAATGAAATAAGTTCATTTATTTATTCTCATGTTTGTTGTATTGAATTTTTACTGAATTAAATTAATTAAATAATTAGATAAATTTGATTAAGTGGAAAAAATACATTTTCAGTTAATGGTGAACGTGCTTTAGCCCAGCGAACTTGAAAATTGGTTTGCACGATTTAAAACAGATATTTGTGGCTTCGTAGGTGAAGAACATCACGGGTGGTTAAAAAAGTTAAAAGATGAGGAACTGGAAGCGTGACTCGATGAAGACTTGTTGCTAACACAAGAAGAGCCGGATAAAACACTGAAATTGGGTTCCATTGGGTTCGTGTTTATTTAAGTTTACGTTTTTAATTTATTTTAACAAACGAATTCGATATTTTATTTAATGACTTCGATTTTATTAAGCTGACGTTTAAAGCATATGTTTAGACAAAGGTTTGAAATAACCCGCTCAGTTCTCGTCCGTGCCTCGACTGACTGTGTTATTTTACTGGTCTTCACCACTCGTTGTGTGTCTTTGTCTTTACTCGTTACCATTTCTGAGAAATCCGGCCAACTAGCCCATCCGTGTCAAAGCCGAATAAACATGACGTCAAGGTAATGCCCTGTATTTGATGGGATCAAAAGAGCATGCTGTGTTATGTGCTTCTAAAACTGAGAAAAAGTAATGAGGAACGCTACCGACCACAAATCGAAGCGAACGATGGCCGAAAACGTCACGGAATTTGCGACTAGACACGAAGCAATAATTTTCCAACACGACAACGATTGGTCTAATGTTGCAAAACTGGTTAAAAACTATTTGGAAAACAGGGACTGGAATGTTTTGCCTCACTCGCCTTATAACATAGACCTTGCTCTTCTGACTACCATTTATTCTGGACTTTGTCCTAACCGGAATACCATTCTTAGCAGAGCCGGGTATTAAATTTGACATCATGTTCACCTCCAAACTGGCGCAGTGCTTTGGAATGGAATCTTCAAATTACCAGAAGGATGAGAAAATGTTATAGCTTCAGTTGGACTATATCATCTTCACATTTACCCTACAGTTAAAGGTCCGTCAGTGGTGCGTACTTCCAGAAACTAACCCATAATCTTTTCTGATAAGGCTGATAAGAACTTCGCCAATTGTTGTAAATACATCTTCTCATCAAATGCAAATTACAGCAAGAGTTTGTTGTTTCAATAGATCGGCCTTTGTATCTGGACAGCTTTCTACCAAGCTGTATGTTTTCGTGTCGCCGTAACATTAACAAAACAAGAAAAAACGTTTACTTCGATTGCACCGAAGTTTTAATACCGTTTACAAAGGCATTTTTTGCGGCATATAAGGGTATAACAACATCCTTAGTCTTATTTTTTTCAGTCAGTTGTATAGGAGTTATATGCTGTAATTGTCCGATATTGAAAGTTCCAACAAATGAGCAGATTCTTGTCGAAAAAAGATTGAGTGCCAAATTTCAGACTGTTATCTCAAAAACTGAGGGACTAATTTGCATATATACAGGTAAACAGGCAGACGGATAAATATACGTACATAGCTAAATAGTGACGGGCGGAGTTCCACAAGGCTGAGACCTGGGCCCGCTTTTGTGGAACATCTTTTATGATAGAGTGCTGCTCCTCCCATTAACCAAAGAGGTACAAATAATTAGATACGGTATTGGTAGCGAAAGAAATTAGTTAAACAGAGCGTCTGTGCAATCATGCGGTGACAAAAATCAAAGAATGGTTTATGGCGACAATGCTTCAACTAGTTGGTCAAAAGACGGAAGCGTTTTAATTGCAAGCAGAAAATGCTAGAGGTCGCCACACTCAATATTGATAGATACAGCATTACGACAAAGTAGTCATTGAAATATCTAGGAGTAGTGATAGACACGAGGTTAAATTACAAGACGCATATAGAAAAAGCTTGCGAAAGCCTGGGAGATGGCGGCGCTAATTAGGATAATTGGCTGGCATTGGAGGACCCAGCCAGAGTAGACGAGCCCTTTTGGCCAAAGTAAGTCAGTCCATACTTACGTATATGGTTGATGGCCAAGGTCTAACGAATGGCAGAAACGATGGGACGAAGCAACAATGTGGTGATGGACGCACAGACTTATTAGAAGCGTGCAAGCATGGGTTAAACGAAAAAATGGGGAAACTAATTTCTATCCTACGTGGCTTTTAACAGGACATGGTTGGTATAGAGAATATCTCTACATATATGGACACGATGATAAAACAAATCCCACTTTCTGCAGCAGCAGCTCAGAAAGCTTTTTGCATATCTTCGTTTCCTACCCACAGTATGAAAAAGAGAGAGATCTTGATAAACGATTAAGTGACGCAGAAGAATATCATGAATTACATGATCTAATTGAATGTTGTCTGCAACAGAGTGAGAGCGTGGGCAGTTCTGGTTATGCAAGAGCTAAGGGGAAAAGAGTATCCAGGCAGCAAAAACAGAAAGATTAACTAGACTTAGGGCGAAAATGCCTGATTGAAGAGCCGTATGTAGCGTGGCCCCAACATATAATGACTAACGGCAGTTCCGTGGGCCAAGTACAAGCAATGACGGCGGAGTTCAGCTTTTAGTACGTAGGCCCCAAGTCCTGCTTGGGCGTGGTGCCAAAAGAGGTGTATCTTTAGCGGCCACTACGAATCGTACATATCGTCCGACAAAATGACGGTATATTGGAAGATTCCCCCTTCGAGAAAAAAATAGCTAAATCGACTTATGGGGTTTCCGATGTTGCCTTTGGAATGTTACAAACATCGTGCGGAACTAGTAGGTATACTATGTTCAGGGGATAAAAAGTAAGGACAGTTGAATATGGTTAGTTCAACAAATTTCGGTTTAGAACAGTTCTCATGACTTGGTCGTGTCAAATACAGGGTTTGTCCGGAAAGTAATAGGACTGATTTTCTTCCACCGCTGGTCAGTTGGCTCCGAGCACCTGGAGAGTCAGGACAAACATTTTCGCGCGACATGTTTCTGTGAGTAATGCAAGCCAAAAATTCAACGTTCGTTAGAGCAAAGGTACGCGATTAAATTATGTACGAAACTCGGTAAACCTGCGACAGAGACGTTTGATATGATCAAGCAGGCTTACAGATCTTGCTTTAGAAATAGAAGTGGAGTGTTTCGGTGGCACCAGACCTTTTTGGAGGGCCGGGAAGAGGTTGCTGATGAATGAGCAAATCCAAAGTGAAAACGATGCTCATGGACAAACCGTCAACGTTAAGTTTTACTTGGAAGTCCTTAAGAGACTCAAACGAAGGGTCAATCGGGTCGGACAAGACATCGCAGCCGATTGGAAGTTGCACCAATCAAGGCCGGCATCCCAACGCTTCCGTAGCCACCCTACAGTCCAGATGTGGCCGTCGCGGACTTTTTTGTTTACTTGCCTGAAAAGGCCGATGAAAGTGGATCCAAGCAACATGCACCTCGACTCTCAAGGCTATTCCGGAGAATGCCTTCCGTGATGCCTTCAATGCTTGGAATTCGCGCTGGCAGCGCTGCATCGACGCAGAAGGATCCTATTTTGAAAGTTCTTAAAGAATGGTAACGATTGGCTAAATACATTTTTTTAAATCGACCCAGTCCTATTACTTTCCGTACCCTGGATATATTGTCGCTCACTCTCTCAATAAAATTTTACTTTTTTATTCAACATGTGCCTTTATATTTTACTACGTTAGGCACTAAATGGAGTAATTTAATATTCTGATATGTGCGTCTTTAAAATAGTAATTCACATATTCCATCTCTGCGCTAAGCATCTTTCAAGAAACAAAAAAGGTGAGGCATCAAAGAAGGATGATAAATTGCGGTAGCAGCGTCAGGCCGCATCCAGTGACAGTAGCAACCGTGCGAAAGGTGCCACTGTCAGACCTCTCTGCTAGGAGCTAGCAACTCGCTGACCCACTTAACGAGCTCTGCTCAAAGCACCATCACCTCTGCTTAGTTGGATCGCGAGGTTGCGCTTTCGCTTCCCATTTAGTTTTAATCAATGTTGTCATAATTAAATTCTCTGCCGATGCTCAGCGCGCTTCCTCACTTGCCCCACTCATTTGTGTTGGTAGTAGTGCGTTTTACTTTTTTTCATTTCACCTAATGCTTTCGTGCGGAAAATTTAATTTGTCGCCTTGATTGGAAAGCATTTAATGGCCGCGGCAGCACATCTTTCGCCGAGGGTGCCGACGCTGGCGCTGCTCATTAATTTTAATTTTTATATTCAAACACTTTTTTATGAATTTTCTAATATTAAAATTTTTTTACTGTTGTTGTTGTACTTTGTGTTGTTTCATTTTGTGGCAATTGATTTAATTACCGTTATGCGTTGATGTGGTGCGCTATGTGCGTCTCTCTGAGCCGTTCCGCTGCTGGCGTGCCACAATGATGTCGGAGTCTCTTGCGGTCCTGCCATTTTATGAGAGCTGTGGGAGGGGAAGTCCCCTTATTCCCATATACATGATGTATGTCAAAGACACCGTTTCACCTTACGCACTTACTTTCTCTGCTGCGCTCATTAGATTATAATTTTTCTTCATTAATTGTTGGAATAATGAAAGTAGATTGAATTGATGGTAGAGCCTTTTCAGGGAGACGCGTGTGGTTTTATCTACAATAACATAGCAATGTAAAAACAAGAAATGAGACGCTTCGCCGAACTTCTCAAAAGCAGTAACGAATAGTCCTACTAGGTTCAAGACACTCTCAAAGGCTGTCCAACTTAATGTATCAAAAGAAAATTTTACCTTACACGGTCGGGATGCATCACTTGAGAAGTCTATATGTTTTCGAAGGGAACTCTTATAAAGTTTAATATTTTTAATTCTTGAAAACGAAAAGTTGACGATTCATCCATTATTTAGGCTTTATCACATACGTGAGTAATCTTCTTAAAGTTCTTTCACTTGTAAAGATATTTTATCGGTGAATATTATAAGAAATTATCGATACATACCATTTTCGTTCTTTTGCGTTGTTTTTGATTTACCAAAAAGGAGATACCGGGGCGTCAGTCGTTTCTTATTATCGCAATTTGGCGCCAATTTGAGATACCAAGTTCAGCAAAGTCCTTTTCCATCTGATCTTGAATCTGAATGGAGTGGCGGTCTTCCTTTCCCCTGTTTCCTTCGACGGGTACTGCGTCGAATACTCTGAGACCCATTCGGACGACATATCCAAGTCGCCGTAGCCGCTGTCTTTAATTCGCTAAACTATGCCAAGTCGTCGAGTATCTCATACAGCTCATAGTACCTTCTGTCGAAAACTCGTAATGTGAACTCATCAGTGAACACTCAACGTTCATGCCTCCGCACCATAAAGCAGGACGGGAATAATGAGTAACTTATAGAGTTTGATATTTGTTCGGCAAGAGCCGAGTTGCCTATTCAGTCCAAGTAATATCTGCTGGCAAGAGTTATTCTCCCTTCGATTTCGAGGCTGACATTGTTGTTGGTGTTAAATACTGTATGGGTGCCACATCGACTCAATTTTCATATGTGAATTGATCAGTGAACGTCCAGCGAATACGATCGTGGTGGAATCGCGGTGAGTCGGCGCAAATGGTGACCAAGCAAGGATTGACAGAAGGATTTTGTTAGGTGATTAATGGAATTGCGAAAAATCACGTAAGTTAGGTTAGTCTTAGTGTTGCTTTCTAAGATGTACATCACACTGGGACGGCCACAGACAGTCCTTTGTGAAGGCAGGGAACTTCTACTTATGTGCTCTGATCTAGCATACCGTCATTCCGATATTATATTTCCCAGTTAATCTGACTAATCCAGCACTTACGGCTTTCCATGGAATATCGAACATTTATATAATAAATTGAAGAGAGATCTAGTGCAGTACATAAATCCAGGAAAGAAGTAACTTTTTAGCGGTTTTTTGGTTATTTGGAACTCGGTGAAAGTTATATAGGAGTTCACAACATAATTTACTGTGTAAGAGAACCATAGCTCCTTCATAGCTGTAGACAAACTGAAAATGTGTAAACAATTTCAGGAATAATTAAATGCAGTAACTCTTTAATGGAAACACGAATTTAAGCGTTACAAATTCGTGAGCAAACTTTGGGCGAAGATTGCAATTTGATTTTTGTTTTGCACTGCTAATTACGGAATAAAGAAACATTTTCTTTTCCACTTTTCTACTTTTCAGCAAACTTTAAAACGATGGCAAATAAACAGAAACAATGGAAGAGAGAGAGAACACGAAAATAAAAATAAAGTTAATAAAATAAGCAAGGAAGTTAATGTTGTCAGCGTTGCTTTCGCAGAAAAAGTGTTGGAAAGTTTATTTTGCAGTTGCGACGCTTTTTGCCGTTCGCGGAAGCCACTTCAGAGCATACTGTTGCCGCTGCCGTCAAAGCATGTGCTGGCGTCTATCATTAGTCGAGCAGAGAAAGTTTCATATTTTTTAGTTGGAAGCCTCTCTCTGCATTTAATGAGTAACAATTTTTTTGTGCTCTTCTCTTTCCGTCTGCATACTCGAGAGTAGCCTTCGTTTCAGCTGAAGTAAAGGCTTTTTTGAAACTGTAAAAAAATTGGCTTTGTGAAGAAACGCATTTTATAAACAGAAAGTCTGAATTTGCTACCAATTTTTTATTCCAGATCGCTCTGTTGACAAATTTAATTCTGGCATTATAGGTCTCTTCAGCTGAAGTTTGAATTTATATCTACGTTAAAATTCTGAAAAATCTAGGAACCATTAGTAATCGTTAGCTTCTCGAATATATTTAAGACCACATTATATTATGTATTTGGATTTATACCGGTACTTTACTGAAACATCTTTTTCATGGTTTTTCAGGGTAAGCATTGTTGAAGACCGGATCGTGATTTATAATGACTATTTCAAAGTTATGTGGTGCGAAAAATTACGCCTTTCTAACTCAGCCCCTGTGTCTGTCATAGTTGTAATAAAAAAATCATAATATTTTTTGCGAAGATGCCTTCCAATCTTTTGCATTTTATTTCAATAATTCCTTTTCGGCGCAAGAATTCTTGAAAAAGTATCCCTTCTTTTAAATCTTCTTAGTACAGTTTTAATTATCAGGGGCTTAGGATGGAAAAAATTATCTCTAATGAAGTTGTAAGTTATTTTCATTGCCATGGTTCTAGAAGAGGAATGGAGCTTAGTTTAGTGATTGGTGCCTATTTCAGCCGAAAAAAATGCTCTACAGGTATTTTTATCTCTGCGTAAAATTTTGCCTCATGTGTAGTGTCCTTGCAGTCATTTCGAAGCTGATGACATCTCGAAGATGCCACTATCGAACTGGATTCTTTCAACCCTGAATAGTGGATACTAAGTTTACCAAGGAGTTTGTAGTACCCATAAGGAAACGTCGAAGATCGATTTAGCCATGTCAACACTGTCCATCTTTATTAACTCGACCTCAGTTTTTGAGAACGCGATTTGAAAATTTACAAAGGTCCATTTTCCTAAGAAGCTGTTTATTTGTTGGAACCGCAGATATCAGACCACTTTTTTATTTGACAAAGTATCTTTACGAAATTTGGTACACAATCTCTGAATGATTTTTGCAGATCCGGCCAATATAATATATAGCTGCTGTACAAGTGGACGGATCAAAATCCACATGAAGATCTTCATAAAAGGTCTACTTTCCTTAACAATGGACTTAATTCGGCTTGAAGGTTGTTTATATAATATGACTGGGAAGAATGCCAAAGTTTTCTTCTGTTTCTTATTATATTGGGCAACTTTCTAAATGCTTCCACTTGGTTTTTGGAAGCCGTAATCCTATTCAATCAAGCCCTACGCAAAGATTAAATGATTTGTAACTAAACGCCAATAGATAGATTTCTAGACGATGTTTCGTGAAGGTCGAATTGTCGAGAGTAGAAATTATTTCTTTAATAAAATGTCACTAAGTTGCTTCTGTTCCACCACCTCACCATTAGCTATGAAAAAATCTCGGTCCAAGATCTATCAATGTTGTAAGCGCCTCTATTATACACTTAGTAAGTAAAATTTCTCACTGCTGTTAAGCAATAAGTTTTTTATATTTTTTTATGTTTATCGCGATGTTTCGCTCTAAGATAATTTACGAACGATTTCGAAAGAAATGTCAAGTTTTTCAATGCTACTGTTTTCTTACCCACTACTGTGCCCGTCTAAATTATGCTTTGCAAAGTTTTCTTTTAATTTTGCCCGCTAACAACTGCTGCGCTTGTTTCTCTGACGTGCTGAGCGGTGGCAATAATTGTAAACAACAACAATAACATAACAAATTATTGTCTGTAATTATTATTAGAATGCTGAGTAAAAAGAACGGCGGCAATATAACGGAGAATATTCTTTTTCTTACTCCTAAGCTGAGTAGGCAATAAATTGGCAAAGTTACAAGCGGCGAGTGTGTATGTAAAGGTAGAGCAGGGTCGTCCACAAACATATATGACCATATGAGCGCTTGAGTGTGGAAACTACATACATACACACGTACATATATAATTTAAATAACTGCACGCATGAAAACTTTCCAGAAAGTTTAAACAATTTTTTGCTTTTACTGAAGTCAATATTTTATGCCTGTTTTTGTTGTTTTTGTGCTTGAAAACTGAATAACCAAATAAGTGGAAGGAATTAAAATTTCTTGGCCTTTTCTTGATTATGATGGATGACAGCAAAGTGCAGCTGTATACGTTCGTACATATGTATTTATGAGCGTATATTACGTGAGCGACAGCATGATTGTGAGAGGCGTTGTTCTTTTCTTGCTTAAAAATTTATTTCTGCTTTTGATTACTTTTCTTCATTTTTTACGCATTCCTTCAACCTTTTGCCTGCCGTTCCACAAGTTCAAATAAGTAAATGACGTCCGAGGCTGTGCAATTGACATTTTAATTTATGCAAGTGATTGCTTTACATAAAATAAATATTATGTATATATGTATGTATATATGCGTATAGAATATCTACCGTTAGCTGCCTTGATGTCTACGCGCTTGTTTCTTTGGCTTGTAGCTCGATGGAGAATGGCCTGGGGAGTTGATGGGATTGTCATATTTTTTGTAAAGGAAGTTTATGCATCAGTAGCAACCGATAATTACTTTCTAGGAATTGTTAGAAGGAATTTTTTTCGGCTAAGCGAAGGATGTAGTTTTGAAATGTAGGTCGAGGAAATTTTATTTAGATGAAGAAGCTTGAAAAATGGATAAATTTTAATATAGAATATTTTACTTGTAAGTATTAAAAGATATCTTGACGAAACTCAACGCACGCATTGCCTGGCACCCAAAAGGGGTTGGTATTGGAGATGGGCGTAATCGGACCACTGAAATCACATATTTCGGGACCGATTTCAAACAATTTCGAAACATAACATTCCTTTGGCATTCTTTAGCCATAGTGCGAAAGTGGACCAAATCGAACTTCTTCCTACTTTCAATATAATACACATATACATCAGGATTGCCGAACATCCGGCTGACTTTACTCCATATGATTGATGATTGTAGGTGAGGTACCGTTATGAAACCCAGTCCTCATTTAATTAGTATGTAGCATATTAGTAGTATGTCGTATTGACAAAAAGATAAAATCGAGTCAATATATCCCAACTCCCAAGGACGCTTAATTCTTTTCCAACATTTTTTTAAATAAAGTTTTACCAGCACCTGAGGGAATTTCCACGGCTTTGATTCTTGCAAGTTGCAAGAGTATAAACTGTTTGGTTACACTCGAAGCTAGTATTTCCTTACTTGTTTTGTACGACTATATAACAACTTATATCGAAAGTGTTCTAATGACCCGAAAGAATTTTTTATGTATTGAGAATTAACTTTTAAGTCCCACATACAAATTTAACGTCATAACTTGAACAGTGTCATTGCAACTATTTCAGGTTTGCTGTGAGGAATCAAGATGTATCAAGACGTATGAAAAGTATTGTGGGTTGCTAATAGGTTGACCTTATAAAGAACCCATTTGCTATATCAATGATTTGGATCGAACCAAAAGGTCATCTAAGTTATTGTCATTCTTGTTTGATTCCAACAAAAGGCACTAAAACTACCAGTATCCAAACTCTTTTTCGGCCAACAGACCCATCCTATAACATATAGTGGCGAACTGCTAGTGCCAAACCCGCCAAACCCTCTAAATCGATGAAAAAATCAGGATTCTATTCCGGAACTAATTTTAAATCTGCACTATAAACTATCTGATGAAAAATGTTTTGTTAACCAAAATTTGTTAGGAAACTATAAATCGGAAAACTACAAAGACATAGTAAATGAGCTCATAAAGAAGTATAAAGGTTTGGGGTGTAATATATCCTTAAAATTATATTTGCTTGACTCTCATCTGGATTTTTTTCGGCCAATTTGGTGCTCTGAGTAACGTACAAGGCGAACGAAGCGGGTCATTTTTGCATGTTCGTGTGAAGAGTGATCTCAATATGCAAATTATTGTGTATTTGGCAGCTGTTTGTTTACAATGTGGAAGATTTGTCTGGCGATTTTTATCATGGAACAATATAACATATTTAATAATGAATTTGCTTGAAATTTTTGTTTCAAATAGAATCACGGTTCCGGAAACTTAACAAATGCTGCGGAGGTGTTTTGGGAGTCCACTTTATCATGAAAGCAATGATTTGAATGGCACAAGGAACTCTATGAAGGGTGTGAAATCAACGAAAGCTTGTTTCATGCGAGTCGTCCTTTTACTTCTATTAATAACGAAAGCAACAAAAAGTTGAAAATGGAAACAGAACAATTTGAAAATCGTCGTGCTGGCATCAGAAAGACAGCAGAGAATCTAAATATCTTTTAAGGACCAACGCAAAACATTTTGGTGTAAAGTTTTGGATAAGAAGCATTGGCACGCTTCTTGACTTGTTTTAAAGTACCAAACTCTTTTCAAAAACGTTGTCGAGTAGAAGCCGCAAAGGAGATGTTTGACGACGAAGCTGAGAACCCTACGTTAATCAAACGCATCGCTACTGATTTAGGGATGTGGGTTATTGCATATGACAACAAAGCCGTCCAACAATCTAGCAAATGGCGCACCAGAGGTGAGCCGAAACCGAAATTAGCTGAAGGCGCTGAAGGCTAACCAAGTCGAAGCTTATATCAAGTGTATGGAGTGTAGGATTAAGCGTTGACCGCCTTTAATATTAGCAAAGAATTAGGCTGAACAATTATTCTAAAATACATATTTAATGTATGTATGCTTTGGGGATCTAGAATCTTAGAAATGTCGCCAAATAGTTCTGATACTGAAAACCTGATGCCTTATTTGACATCTAATGAATTGCCAAAAAGTATAGTAACTTCGCTTCACTTTATCCGTACGTTCGATACTGCATTGAACATTTTGGAAATTGCTCTGGACTTCTCACAACAACGATATCTCAAAGGAGAACACATTTTAATTAAAAAATATATATTTTTTAAGAAATACTTCATCTTAATCAAATTTTTTTAGTCCGTAAAAGCTTTACTCTTGAGTTTAGTTCCTCTTTACTTTGCTGCTTATTCCACTGAAGAATTTTATAAAACATTACTTACCGTTACTAATGAGATTCTCCTCCGTGCACCCTATTAGAATAATAATATGCTCTTACATCACATTTGTTTCGTTGTGCCTCAGGGCTTCGGCTTCCGTTTGCCGTATTTTATGACGAGAAAAACGGCAATACCAGCAGAGCATGCAGGAAGGAACTAACGGAACATTTTTCATCATCAAATTTCCAAAGCAAATGAAAGTAATTTAATTTAAATAAAATGCAGTGGAGTATCTGCATACATAATTTGTACTGGAGGAAGAGGGAGCAGAAGTTTATAGTAAAGCATAAAGAGGCAAGAGAGAGGAAATACAGTTTAATGAAGAAGCATTCTTACACAACAAAAGCAATAAGCGCAAATGGCCAGATTGGTAAGCAATGAATTGCATTTGTTATCGCATTCTTAGTCCTTTGCTCATTTACCGCTTTGGCTTGTGCGCTTTATCGCACCACTCAGCGTGCTGTTGTTGTTATTGTTGTTGTTGCTTGGCACAGTGTCCATTTGGCTGCTGTCATTATTATGTCAATTTAAGTTAACGAGATTTCGTAGCTTATCAAGTGCAGCGCTGGCATGCAGCCATTGCACACCTTTGTGTCGCTACTCCCCAGCGCCGACCCTTGCGCACCCCTGGGGATTCGCCCGTCCGCCCACCCATCCGCTGCCAATGGATGTGCTTGGCCTTTGTCATTTCCTTTTGTAGTTTTTCATTTCGCGCGCAAACAAAAGTCGCCGCAGCAGCAAAGCAATTGCAGGTGTTGTGTAAGCATAAGTCGGCGCTGGCGCTCGCAAGGAATGTAAGAATGCTATTTGTATGGCCGGCGTAATTTATGTGAAATGAAATTTCCGCTTGCCGTAGCATTTTTGCCCAACTGTGGCTTTTATTCGCGCATTTATCCCATTTTTAACACCGCTGTTGTACTTGAAATGAATCAAAAGTCATATGACGAGCTATGGCAGCTCATTGTGGCTGACGCACAGTGGTGGCGTTGTGATGCCAAAGCGGTCATAATAATTGAAGAAAATGCTGAAAAGCCGTTCAAGGCAAAAATAGTAAAACATGTATATGAGGATGGTCCGTAAATGCAGTTTATTTTTTAGTGCAAAATCCTTTTAGCTCTATACTTCGTCACAACCTTCGTCCGTTTTCGGAGCAGATTATTATTTGATTTGAATTTGATTTCATGAAAATACCCCTAGTCTTTTTTCATATTGCGCTTAAATAGAATTAAAAATTGTCGTGAAGTGATCACACATTTGTCCTTGTTGTCCGAGGTGTAAGTGTTGTAAACTGTGATTATAGTGCCATCGTATCTGCTTTCAGGGTTTTGCTTTGCTACTATTCTTTGGTGATTTTACATAATATATTTTGTTTATATAGGCAAATATAAAAAATAGGAAAAGACGATTAAGAATCGAAGGTACTCGCTTTTTAAGGGGCTATACCAGTGTGACAGTTTAAAAAAATCTATTTTTTTTTTGCTTTTTCGATAGTTTATATTTTCAGAAATATCCTGTGAAATCGGCAATGTCGTACCTTGAATAATTTTTGAATGGCAGCGTTCTAAAGAGCGACCGCCAGCAGGTATTTTGCCAGCAGTTGAAACTTTGAATGTATTTTTCTCAAAACGAAATTTTTAGAAATTGCTGACTTCATAACTCAATGAGAGATTAACCGGTCAACCTGAAACTGAGAATTCTTGAATATATGCGCTATACAATGACCTACGATCTTTTTGATTAGTTGTCGCGCGAAATTGTTAATTTGGCCGTAAAAAACGACAATTTTTTGCCTATGGAAACGATACATTTTTTTCAGAACTACGCCACTTGATATTTTTTTTTGATATTTTTCTAAAATCATAAGCCATTGTATAGGAAATATCTTTAGATTTAATAAACTTCTTAAATTTTTTTGTTTCAGCCACTCATTCGGCCGGCATCATGCCAGCAATTGAGGCACTTTTTTTTGCTCCTCCGAAGACATCACATAACTCCGTTATTTTTCAACATTTTTGTAAAACAAAAATTTAATATAGCTGAAAATTATGTCCAAAGAACTTCGAAACATTCGGTCGACTACTGTTTTCTAAAAAAAAATTCACGAAAATCTCCTAATTTTACGTGGGTTCCATCGGCTAGGCCCTTAAGTAATTTCACCATTTTTGATGTCGGTCTTCGCGGGCTGTTGTCGTTAAAAAAGAAGGAAGAGCAGGCAGGTAATGTTGCACTCGTTGTGTATGACAGGATGTGTTTCCAAATTGCAAAGGAATAGTGTGATTCATGTTTCCTGTAACCACAAGTTCCAAATGTCATCGCGAGTTATCGACACGACTCTGACTGGTTTTGCTACATTTGCGGTGAGTTTATTAAAAAGAGATAAAAAAAGTATGATTTAAATAAAAACTTAAAGATTTGCAAAGCAGATCCAGTTTACTTCAATCAAAAAGCAGGGAAAAAAGTGGGCTGCATATGAGCCAAGTAAGTCTTGCAGATATATTCTGCACCGAGTTGAATTGAAAAAGGCAATGCAGTTTTCAGTGCGGAAAATTTGGAAGGGGCCAGGTGATCATTTTACAAATAATGAATCAAATCGATCTTCGGTATCTTTCAATAAATTAACCGGTATAATGGTTTGGTGGCGCATGTTAACAGAACTAAATCTTTTAAGTCCAAACACAATTCAAACTACAAGTATCATTGATCCAACGGCATAACCTTACTTAGAATAGCTCTGTAGGATGTCAGGTTTCTCGCAAATGTACCGGAATATTATAGTACTCCCTAATGCTATCCTCTAACTTGTGAACACTTCGAGGATCTCACCCAACACGAAGGCACATTCACACTCAATATCGGAGAACACAACACACAATGTTACACCACACATCAAATCAAAGAAAACGATCCGCCGCGCCAAGCCCATTCGTTTCGTCATCGGCCCACATGAATTAGTTTAAGTTGCGCACGTCAACATTATATGCTCAACAATCTTGCATGCTACAGTCAATTTATCATCACTTTCGACATGAAATCCTACTCCACGCCACTTTGATCCACATCATTTCGCAACAGTACTGAATTCATCTGCGATCCGGCACTAATTAAGCTAAATTGTACACAAAATTACCCATACATTTTCATTTATATTATTATTCGCGGGCGTTCACTTCACTTCCAATGACTATAAGGACTACTCATATCAATGTTTATTCATCCGTTATAATTCAATTGACAAACTAATCATTCCAATATTTTTATCTTTAAAGAATTCTACATTAATCTGCTTATTGGAAGTGATTTGTCAGCTTTAAACTATAATACTACCCTGAAGTCAACTTCAACAACCGCATTGCTGAGTAATATCTGACCAAACGGATCATGTCAAATTATCAGGGTACAAGGTGGATACCCTTAGTTGCATTTGGAAGGGCGATTGTTACTACGAAAACGTTTTAAGCAATTTTCCTGCCAATCACCGGCAAATTTTCTACAGATATTCGTTAATATGCACTAACTTCACTTCATGTTTTAATAAAATTTATTTTAAGAACATTTTCAGATGCCTGTGCCATTGTGCCGCACTTGCAGTCCACGTGGTGCTGTGTATTCTCGTTTAAGTCCTGCTAGAATGTGAAAAGCACAACAACTGACAACTCCATATCGAAAATCAAGTCACGTGAAATGAACTCGGTGTGAATGCGGTGCAAATAAGTTCGATGGTGCGCGGGTGGGCGGGCGAGCGCTTGAACCCACCAAATAAATACATATAACCTGTCACGAAATGAACACAATGCCACGGACATAACGCGACGCTGAATTACCGTTATACGCCATGTGACCAGCCAACACTGAACGATGAATGTCAAAAGAAAATATGCTCTGCAACAACAACAGCAGCAGTAAGCAACGCAGAGTGCCCAGAAATTGTGATCTGCAGCGAGCGAGTGCCACGGCGTATGAGTGATATTTTCACCCACAACAAAAGCTGCAGAGAAAAAATACGACGAAATTTCACGAAATGGTTAAACATTAAAATAATGCAAGCAAACTTCCCGTTCTCCGCGTGCTTCCGCTCCGAGTTGCGTCTCGCATTTGTGAAGGCAAAGAAAGCAAAATAACAATCAGAAATTTGACATACTTCTGCTCGCCGGCCTTTCGAGTTTATTGTAGCCACAATTCGATTGAGTAGGGTCGGCGTGGGATTCGTGTGCGCACAAACACGCACACACAAGTGTTTATATTCGTGTGCAGAAGTGTGTGTCAGCATGGGGCACGTGTTGCTCTCGAGTCTTCTCTGCCCTCTTGAGCATTTCCTTTGAGCTTTTTTTTTGCTGTTATTGTTAATACTTTGTTTTCACCGATAAATAACTGTGTATATGTATACATTTCTTTGTTAAGTTACGCATGGTTTGCATTTGCTGTCCACTTTGCTTGGTTCTCATTCATTTTTCACCTCCTGCTGCGCGGCAGCGTCGGCTTCAGCTTTCTTATCTTACGGCTCCTTTCACTTTGCAACGATTTGTTGCACGCTCGCCCATTTGTTGTGCGTAACTGGCTTTACTTTACTATTTACTTTTGTTGTAATTTTTTACATTTGTATATTGTTGTTGTAAGTTTACAATACAAATGTGTTCTTGTGTCCATTTTATCTCGTACCTACGTCACTGCACCTTTATTTCCCTTTGTTGTTGCTCACAGGAAACGAAAATATTTTCGTATCCTTTGTGTTGTGTTCAAAGTGGTGCGCAAACAAAGAAATAAGAGCTTTTACTTAAATTTAAATAAATATGTGGAGATGATATAATTAAATAAAGTTGAAAGGGTTTCACTGACCCTCTTCAAACGCTTAATATCGTGTTGAACTCCTCATAACTTCGGGTTGTGCATATAGGTTTACATATGTGTGTATGTGTTTAGATGTGTGTGCTTTCAGAATATATAGAATTTTTTCAGCCACTTAAATTTAAGATGTTTTGTTTTTAGCAAAATTTTTAAGCATATCTTAGTAGATTCCGTACGCTTGGAGTATTTTCAAAAAAGTCAGTTTGTGTTATACATTGCTACTGAAGAATAAACGACTAAATGTCATCGATTATGGAATTACATCTTACTTAAGAACTTATAGCAAGGACTCCTAACTAAATGAGGCCACCAGCTCTAAAAGTGATGATTATGAGCAGAGTTTGAAGTTTTTCAATCCTAATGATGCTCGCGTCTTTGAAATCGAATTGATAGTCGTACTAGTGAACTAGATGCGTTTAACCGAATTCAGTATTGAAACACATAAATTAGCTGGCAAAGTTATGCCTCCATTACTTGGAAAGGTAAGTGGGTAGGAAGGAGTATTACACTTTCGGGCTCAATAAACGCTGGATGCGCTATTTTAATGCACAATGGCCGGACCTCTCTAATCTTGCTATCTCGTTTCATCTTTGCTCCTAAACCTTTTGGCTTTCTCAATGAAACTATCTCTATGTTTTTGTGGACAGTTATCCAAGGTTTGGCGACTTGATGCATTCCAAGTGTTATGTATCTAGTTTGTGTTAGAACTTTGTGATAAAGTGGAAAACTATGTTCTTATTTTCTGATAGCTTGCAGCTGCGGCAGACTCATTTTAAGCGCGTGTTCTCCAAAGGAATAGAGCTAGTGCTTCGTTATAGGAGCTGTAAGTCTGAACATATTATTCCTGGACCTATGTAAAAAGTCCTTGTCTTTGGTCTTAGCAGACTTGGGTCATATCAGCTTCATTACCTTCTGGTTATTCATTTCTAACTGCAATGAACTTCTGGGATGATAGTAGGGGTGGTAGCTATTTAGTTTTGTCAGCAGACTGAAGATGCTAACCTCCAATTGAGGTTAGATGCGCTTCCGTATTTCTTCTACCTAAGGAATAAAACAAGTTCAGTTTTGCTATGATTGATGGAGAGGGTGTTTTCAGCAGCTCAGTTGCGTACGAAGCTAAGGTACTGCTGAGTTAACTTGTACCGGTTTTCAGAAAGTTTGAAGATAAGTTGCATACGGTTCGGTTCAATCCCAAATCTATCCAGAGCTCTAATCACCGCTTCCTGCTGATGTTGAAGATACACTTAAAACGAGGAAATTCCCGCGTAAACTCTTTGTTCTTTATAGCTCTCTCGAGCCAAAATACGAGAGTATAAAAAGTCGTCTATAAGAAACCCCGATTTTCGAAAGTTCCAATAACTACGAGAAAGGTTTTTCTCCGCCGTTTTGTGTTATAATTGGACAGGAAAACTTTAAAAACCGTGCTGAAGACTTCGACGCACATATCATTTGCGTTAGGAGAAAGAAAGGATTTCTCCCCTAGCGCGTCTGGAAGGTCTAGTCGAGGCTACCTACAGTATAGGTCTCAGTTCGTTTTTCTGCAATTTCAAGGGTTTTCCTGGACGAACGCGCTGCATAAAAACTAAATGCGATTTACGTGATCAAATAATGATTGGTCATCTAGAAGGCTTCAGTTTAAGATCAGAGACTCCATAGCGTTTGAAACTAGGGTTAGGTTGAAAAATTTTTTAATATGTCTTCTTTTTGTTCTAATTCTAGGCAATTACTCGCTTTATTGGTAAGTTTCTCTTATTTAAATTTATGTTAGTGTTTATATTATTCCCAGTCCGTTTTTCTAGAATTTTCGGTTCAGAAGAAACGATTGGAGTGATCATGATCCTATACTAGGTTGTTATGTCTAATACTTTTTCCCTGGTTCTGGTTATGAATGGAGGTGTGCACCCCACATTGAGTGTGTATAAATCAATGCTTAACATAACTTCTAACAGGGATTCACCTGTGGCGTTGTTGTTGGTGCTACCATATGTTACGTTGTGTGCACTTTCAGCCTATTACTAGAGGGAACGTTCCTTATCGCAGTATCTTATCAGCTGTTCCCCTTCTGAAAGTGGTATTGAGTTTGTCATTTGCAATAGGCCTTCACTCTTGGCCGTTGCCTGTTGGACTGCGTTCACTTCCTCGGCCTGTTTAGTCGTAATCTCAACCTCCGTGTGACCTTGCTGCGGTTCCTCTTCCTGAGTACCTGACCTCCATCGTTTGGCTAGTTTGCTTCCGAATCTATAGTTCAGTCTGAAGCGGTTCTCACTCATTGTTGAACGACTCGTCGTCCACACCAGTTATTGGTTTTCAGACCCTCGTTTTGGACCTGCAGCAGGCTCAACGCTCATGCTTGCCTCTTATTCGCACTCCTAGTGAGAAAATGTGTTAAGTTGTACGTGGGGGATTTCTACACTGATCTCGTGGTTTGCTTTACGCTAGCTATTCAATCCCTGTCTTCATATAGCGCCTCCTGCGCTTTTGCCTTGTATGCTTTCCGCTGTTTTTTCTTTCATCTTTTAAAGTGGGTTCTGCTTTGCTGCACTATGCGTTTCTTTCATTGGTGATACGGTTCTTAGTGAAGTCTGAGGCCCTTAACATTAGTTATTGATCGCCCTGTTGATGATCGTTCTACATTTAAGGCTCCTTAAGTGATGTTTTTCCCGTTCCTCATCCTATCGGTGCGATTCCAAAAGTTGTTTGCCTTTAAAAAAAAAGGAAAGTAGGCTATGATTTCTGTAAAATTATATTTAAATTCTTTACACAAGCGATAATTAAACGAAAATTTTAAAATTATTTACTTTATTGATTCTATCGCACGCTACGCGTCTTCGTCTTGTCTAACAAGATCTAAAGAGAAGTACAGTAAATGCTCTTAGAAAAAGTAATAAAAGGCATTTACATTTACAGTTCGACTGTCACTCAAGATATCGATTTGCAAATATACAAGTATATGCACCCTATCAACACTTGTCAAAACGCATAAATTTTTATTATTTTCCAAGTCAAGCGCAATAAACTACTTTCACAAAGCTCCCCACTTCCACCTCACTTCGTTATATTCGCAGCATACTATTAGACGCATAAAATTTGTTTCCCTATTTCATATCCGCGACACTTTCAATTTACGACTGCTCCATGATATTGCGTTGAACCCACAATACTAACGGTGTCACCTTGTTGACTTGTTTGCTGTACAAACTCAACTTTCACCGCACTCACTTTCTCTAAACTCTGCATAATTGGCGGCTTTGCTAACGCTTTAAATTTAGATGGCTTGGGTGCATTTAATGACATTTTAAGCTTTCGCTTGATTTTTTTCTGTGCATTAGAAAATTATATTCATAAAATTCAGGGTTCCACCAATTTAGCTCAATTATAGTCACACTGGAGATGTCGAGAAAGTCTTCAATAAGAATTCTGCAATGCAGTAGAAGTTAACTCGATCGAATGTGTAACTCTGTTGGCAAGAAAACAGTTAAAAGAGATATAAGCATGCGCTCAAAATCGTGCTCTAGCATTAGGTGCTTAATTATATGAAGGATAAATAGTGAAAACTGTGGTACCAGTTAACCAAATCCGAATACTTTTGCTCGACAGTAAGATAATTTGATTTTCGTTGATTTCGGTTTCGTTGGCTGATTCCCCATGTTTATAAGTTTCATAATTTTCTTTCTGCTTTCTTATTTATTTTTATGCTCTAGAGAGACAATTGTTTTGTTCTTCCAACAGTTATTAGTATCACCTAACGCTAGGCGAGATAGATATAGGGTTATATGTATATATATTTAAATGATCAGGTTGACAACACAAATTGAAATCATAATTTGGTGCTGCAAAAACTGAATGAAGGCGGACCAGATCTTGGTCTATACGCCATATATTATGTTATATCTAATTGAACGGTTTCCGGTCATCCGCTTGACTTTTCTCGCATGGAAAAATATTATTCTATAAAAAAAAATTATTAGTGCAAGGGATCTTAATAAATATATCGGTATATAACTTTCCCCAGAACTTTGTTAAAATCCTTGATATTAAAAAAACAATTATGCTTTAATCAGTAATAAACCATAAATCAAACAAGAACAGGCTAGTCTGATGACGTTTTTTCATGATTAGGCCAATTTCAAGTGCTCGTTTTTGCTGGATCACTTTGGAATCATAAATACCAGAAATTATAATTTATGTTAGACTAAGCTGTACCAGAGTTCTAGAGCCGCCGATCATAACAGCTCAAAAAATACTGTATTGAAAATTTATTTGCTATAAAAAGTAACACCTCTTATGAATTTTTTATGATTCTTCAAAGTACCCAATATTAAAATGTAAGAAAGGGCTAAGTTTGGGTATAACCGAATATTTTCAACTGTCATTATTTGCAGAGATCAAAGCCGGGAACTCGAATTTAGGTGCTGGCAAAACTTTATGTTAAACTACCGGAAGTACTTTCCTTATTTAATGCATTTCAATCAAGAGGATCCACTGTTATTAGGAACAAATTCTTTCTGAATTTCATTAAGATTTCTTACATGTTGACCGATATATGGTATGCGCAATAATGTCAATCGAAACTTCAAAAAAATATTTTTAGATATATGAGTTAAGTATTGGTCCATTGGTTAACCATTTTTGGCACGGGAAATGCTGTCATTACAAAAGTTTTCTCTGAAGATTTCAAAACTAGACGATAGCAAATCAATCATATGTACTGCGGTACAAATATTTGATGTCTGGGTCTCTCAAAAGCTACAGTCTGATTTCGACAATTTTTGGACCTTAGTTGCAATACCTTGAGAGCACTATTTGTTCAAAGTTTTATTGATGTAAAGTAAATAAAAGAATTATGTGGAGTTTAAAAGCTTCTTTTGGTGTGGAAGCTTGGTTGTCACCGCTTACTTTCACAGCGTCTTTTAGGGATGGTTAGGTAAGCTTACACATCAAATGTGGTTGAAATTGCTCAAGTAGCTCCTGACATAATCGTACAGGATTTCACCTAAAGGCGGATGATACAACGCTTCTTGTCTAATTATTGCACCCAACACCTTATGGACCCCTCCTACCATCGCGGTTTTGAAATTTTATATTTGTGACGCATTTATTCAGTGAGTCATCGCAATTTCAGTAGTTTGCAACTTACCATTTATATGGAAAGTAGGCGTGGTTATGTTCTAATTTTACTCATTATTCACAAGTGTAGCTGATTTAGCTTCAGCGATTTAAACGATATATGCATTAAATCATAAAGGGAGAGAAGAATGGCACGCCAACTTTTAAACATCAGAATGCGTCTCGTCATCCTGATCCATATACGTACCCATATCTATTGCGATTAGTTTCAGGTGATACAAACAAGTAAAAGGTGAACAAAACTATTTTACTGTGGTAATATGTTGCGAGAGTATAAAAAAGGATTACTCAAGCCCAAACCATAAGTATCACTCAATAACCGTTACAAATTGAAGCAAATATCGCCATCTGGCCCCAGTCGCAATGCAGCTCATTGAATGTGATTGGGCAATTGTGAATATTGTCAAGTAATACGAATATATTTTCGACATTATTTGCATGTTGGCTCATTGAGTGCGGCATCTGGCGGCAATATACCCGCTAACGGTAATGTTACATCACGTTGATTGAACCCTGAGCACCGTACAACTTTTATTGCGGTAAGGCAAATCAAAATCTTGCAAACGACTGCCTGAAGACGTGGCCAAGTTTCATAAAAAACGTTCAAACCATTTTATTCGCAATCATTTCTTCAACTGGAAGCGAGTGAAAAGTGTGTTGCAACCTGCCAATTAGGAAGCGTGTAACAATAACTGTAAAAGGAACTGTAAATTTCGACTGCAAGTTACCCGCTCATATAGGGAAGTGTTCTCCGCTTTATGGCTTTGTTGTTGCGTGTTGTCAAAGGCATTGGCGTTAAACTTGCGGGTGTGTGCGTAAATAATTTATTGGATTTTATTCTTTCAGGCTCCGCGCTTTTATTGACCACTTAAATCGCTTAAGTGTAGCGCAGCGGTAAAAATCTCAACGCAAAATCTTGCAAAAACAAATAAAAGCGACATCAAAGAGGAGAGAGATTGACATCCACTAATACACACTGGTATTTTGGGGGACTCACATCCGCCAAATAAATGCGTATGCGTGCCACATTATATTGTTTTCTTAGAGCTTTCATGCACGCACTTGCTTATATTGAATTGGGCAGTTAGTACGCCTAAATGTATGTTTTGTGACATGTAACTGTGCTTGTATGTGTGTGTGATCGGGTGAGAGAATAAAAGTACTGCATTACATAAAATGCGCCAAATGACATGGAAAAACTCACATGAAACAAATCGTAAAAAATTTCCATATGTAAATATAAACATAAAAACATATCTACACACATATACGATATATATATATTAGATTTATCTGAGTATCTATGCATATATAATAATACTTCCTTTACTTGTTTAACGAAGTGCTTAACATACACTGTATTATTTATTTGACAAATTTGTTGCACCGAGCCGCTACTGAAACCCGTTTTAATCTACTTAAGATATTATTTAAGAGTTTGCACTTCTCTAGAATCTCGTGAAAGGACACCCTTAGTGTGGAACTTTAAAAAGTGGCTTTTTTTCAATGGGTCATACTTTCAAAATTAACATACTTAAACTCTAGATCAATAATCGAGATAATTTTCGAGTTACTGCCTCCTGAAAACTTCATATTTCAAATTAGTTTAAGTGATTACTCAGTGACAAGAGATTTGATATAATTTAATTTGAAAATACAAATCGCAATAATAAGGAACACTTGTGGTTTAAAAATGTTTAAAGAGCGTGCGTGCCCGTCCCCTCATAGGTTTAATGTGTATAGCTCCGAAACTATTCAAGCTGTATCACGCAAATTTGCTAAGAAAAGTTATCAGGAAGTCCAAAAATCTTTATATTATGTACTAGTGTATGGGAACTCAGGGAAGTATTGACCCGAATTAACCCCATTTTTGATTCACAGAGTTGCTATTGTCAGAAAAGGAGTCTCTTTGAATTCTATAACCCATAATTGGCCGATATTTTCGGTGACTTGAACAGTTTTGGTACACATTTTTGGACAAATTTACGCATAAAGTCACTTTTCGTGCAAAGTTTTATCTCGTTTTATTGATTGTTTCTTGATTTGTACACTTAAATGTAAATGAATGAAACAAAAATTAGAATTGTGTTTTATGAGAAGCCACTCCTGTACCCTGATTTCGCATCATTTTCATACTGTAACATAGGAATATCACAGGAATGTTATGAATTGGCTGAAATCGGTTGAAAAGGTCCCGTGTTATGGGCTTTTACCCAAATGTGAGCGTGCCACGCCCTCTCATACTATCTGGTAGGTAAAATTTAATGTCTTTGGCGTATTAAATTACTGATTTATCGCGGTTTTAGTTGTTTTTAACAAAATCGGTAAATGGGCAGTGGATAGGGTTATCCCCCAGTTTCATCCATTTTTATATTGCAGGAAGGGGTGCTTATAGAAATTTTTCTGAAAGCATTTGATTGTTTTAGCTTGAATATCTGGGGATATGAATACTAAATCATTTAAAGGACGGACCACCACACCAGATTACACCTTTGCATCTTAATTATGTGCTTAGTTATGACACTTTATAAGTTTTCGTTAAATGGCGTTTTGTGAGCTTGGAAGTGGTCCGATTACGCCCATCTACGAAATCGTCCTCACTTCTCACCTTTTTTTTTACCAAGGAACACGTATAGCTAATTTCATTAAAAAAAGGAAGACAGACGGGCGGAAAGATAGATAGTCACACGGAATTCAACTCGTCTCGTCTTCGTGATCTTTTATACATACATAACCCCTTATCGTTCTCCATTAGTTTAAGGTGATACAAGCCACCATTATGCGAATGAAACTATTATAATCTGCAGTAACATGGAAGATGGAGCCAAGTCACTTGAGAGTGTCCACCAAATATTCTTTTACATATAGCTGAAGCACTCCCGACATCCGGTCTTTGACCAAGTATCTTCTGGGTAGCCACGAAACATCCGTATGAAGGCGAGCTAATGTGAGAATGTGAAAAATCCCCTCCACAGGGTTGTGCGCTGGGTTTGGGACACGCCACTTAAAACACACTATCAATGAAAAGAAGAAATCAGCCTCGGATGGTCGCTCCGAGGTCCTAAAAATCATCTGGACCACTATCTTGTTGAAGCCAAGATACGCACCCGCTTCTGTGCAGGCAAAATCGCACATCAACAAACACAAGGAAGGTTCAAAGTCGACAACCTGCAATCACAACAGACTGCCGAAGATTTTCAACTCGGCTTACACTCCTGCTCTCTGAGAGCATTCATCAGCTACTTGGTATAAGGGAACTGTGGGACGGCATTTCAAGCTCCTTACGTACAGCTACAAGCGAAGCCATTGGTTTTCGGAAAATTAAAAAGAGAAAGTTTGTACGATGGGGAGTGCCGGAATCGCAGTAGAGAGAAAATAGACTGCCGTCTCGCAACGTTGCCATCGACCACAATACGTGCGGGATGGGATAGACACCGAGAATGAAAGAGGGAAGCGAGATATATTTGCAGACAGAAAAAGAGAGAGCCCGAAATGTGTGAGTATAAAAAGCTTGACAACGCTGGAAAATTCTACGAAAAAATGCGGTGACTTGCAGAAGGTTTTAAGACCGGAGCATATTCTTGTAGAACCCCCACAGGTGATCTAGTAATCGATGCCCAGAGCATACTAAAATTATGGAGAGGACACCTCCCCAGCCTGTTAAATGGCAGTGAATGCTTAACATCAAGAGATGTTGAATCCGATTCCCCAATCGATGATAACGTTCCTTTGCCCGACCTTAAAGAATTTCGAATAGCAATTACCCGTTTGAAGAACACCAAAGCGGCGGGGGCGCTGGATTGCGGACCGAGCTATTCAAACACGGCGGTGAGGAACTGATAAGGAGCTTGTATCCGCTTCTTTGTAGAATATGATCGGATGAAAGCATTCCTGACGATTATAATTTATGTGTGATCAGCATAATCCACAAAAGAGGAGACCCAAATACCCGCGCCAAATCTAAGAAAAGACCCGTAAAAGGAGAATCGACACGCACCACCTCTTCGTCGATTTCAAAGCTGCTTTTGACAGTACGAAAGGAAGCTACCTTTATGCCGCTATGTCTGAATTTGACACCCGTGCAAAACTAATACGGCTGTGTGTTGAGCACTACCCAGCTCCGTCAGAATCGGGAAGGACCTCTCCGAGCCGATAGATATCAAACGAGGTTTCGGACAAGGCGACTCCCTATCGTACGACTTCTGCTTTCTCCAGAATTGATAAGGGAACAAAGAAAATAGGGCTGGTGGTGAACGAGGCAAGACGAAATATTACCTGTCATCAAACAAACATTCGATGCACTCGCGACTTCGCTCCCATGTCACTGTTGTCAGTCACAACTTCTAAATTGTAGTCGTTTCGTCTATCTTGGAACCGGTATCAACACCAACAATAATGTCAGCCTCGAAATCCAACGCAGGAAAAGTCTTGACAATAGGTACTACTTCGGACTGGGTAGGTTATTGAGAATTAAAGTCCTCTCTCAACGAATAAAAACCAAACTCTATAAGTCACTCATTATACCTATCCTGCTATGTGATGCAGAGGCATGAATGACTACAATACCTGATGAGTCGACGTTGCGAGTTTTCGAGAGAAAGGTTCTGAGAAAGATTTATGGTCCTTTTCGCGTTGGCCACGGCGAATATGGCATCCGATGAAGCGATGTGCTGTATGAGATATACGACGACATTGACATAGTTCAGCGAATTAAAAGACAGCGGCTACGCTGGCTAGGTCATGTTGTCCGAATGGACGAAAACACTCCAGCTCTGAAAGTATTGGATGAAGTACACGCCGGGGGAAGCAGAGGAAAAGAAAAACTAAAAATATCACATCAAAATATACACAACAATACTAAATGTAACTAAACTTTCTAAATTTAAATGTAACTAAATCATCTAAATCCACTACAATTCCAGTTTCTTTTAAACAGAACTTTACTACAGATATTACAAGTGATCTTCCAACCTCGGCAAACTCATCTTTTTTAGTCCTGTTGGATTAGCATTCCGACTAGAAGCGTTTCACACTACTCTGAAATAAGGTTTTATTATACTCTCGCTACAAAGTCGCTAAGGAGAGTATTATAGTTTTGTCTATATAACGGTTGTTTGTTAGTAATAAAACTAAAAGAGTCAGATATAGGGTTATATATATACCAAAGTGATTAGGGTGACGAGTAGAGTTGAAATCCGGATGTCTGTCTGTCCGTCCGTCCGTCTGTCCGTCCGTCCGTCCGTGCAAGCTGTAACTTGAGTAACGATTGAGATATCATCATGAAACTTGGTACACGTATTTCTTCGCTCCATAAGAAGGTTAAGTTCGAAGATGGGCAAAATCGGCCCACTGCCACGCCCACAAAATGGCGAAAACCGAAAACCTATAAAGTGTCATAACTATGCCATAAATAAAGATATTAAAGTGAAATTTGGCACAAAGGATCGCATTAGGGAGGGGCATATTTGGACGTAATTTTTTTGGAAAATTGGGCGCCTACTAAGTTATTTATATGTACATATCTCGGAAACTACTATAGCTATGTCAACCAAACTGTATAAAGTCGTTTCCTGCAGGCATTTCCATATACACTTCAAAAATGGAAGAAATCGGATAATAACCACGCCCACCTCTCATACAAAGGTTATGTTGAAAATCACTAAAAGTGCGTTAACCGACTAACAAAAAACGTCAGAAACACGAAATTTTACGAAAGAAATGGCAGAAGAAAGCTGCTCCCAGGCTTTTATTTTAAAATTGAAAATGGGCGTGGCGTAACCATTTCTCAGGAACTACTAATCTAATTAATTTTACAGCAAAATAAAAAAATATGTAAATGACGGATAATGAAATCTCGATTATCACTTTATCATGCGAGAGTATAAAATGTTCGGTGACACCCGAACTAAGCCCTTCCTTACTTGTTTTGAAATATCTTTGTTGGCACATTGGCAACGATGCTTTGGTGATATCTCTGATATCATCATCCTGCAAAGTAATCTGACTGCCTGAATAAAGTAAAACTTTACAGTTCTTCCGTCGTCATTCAGGGGGCTGTTATAGGCCTCATCTGTGCCTACTTCTTTCATTTGTTAGAAACTGTTAAAGTTAGTTCGACAAAAGAAAGGACAATCTGAGAGTACCACAGTTCCTCTTACAAACATTTGTACAGACCTAACGTAGTTTCTGTAAGTGTTAATACCAAATTATAATTTGTTCAAGAAGATATGTCTATTCTTTTTCATTAAGATACTTCTTAAAGTGTTCGATATTCGACATATATTGTCCATATTATCATGTGATATCATTTATTTTTAAGATAAAACAGTAATCCTCAAAATACGTGGCGACTTAATTTCTTTAATTTAGCTAACCGAAAGCAGGGAATCCGCATATTCAGTATTTGGTCCGTTCAGCGGTATCTTAAAAGCGTTAGTATCTTATATTGATTGGATAACCTCAAAGCGAAGCAGTGTCGAGTACAATGTATCAAAATTGGAAGTTCAATATTTTTTTTTTGTATTCATAAATTTGAAAGCCTTTATTGTCATATTTTGACACTGATTAAATTATTCACAGCTTTCTGTTCTTTTCTTTTCTTCATTAAAACAAATTTCCACGTAAACTCAATGCACTGATGTGTAATTCCCAACCTGTTGATAAAACATAAAGTAGAACACAAGGTAATTTCGCATGTACACTTGTAAGCGACAGGACGAAATTTATTAAGAACAAAAGGAAGTCGAAGAGGAAATGTGGGATTGCTTAAGAAATGCCTAGACCGAAACGAATCTATGACAAGTGAGTGAATCGGCAAAAGGATATACCAACGGAAGGAAGTGGCCGTGCATCAGACGAAAAAT
This sequence comes from Bactrocera tryoni, assembly GCF_016617805.1. Classification (NCBI taxonomy): domain Eukaryota; kingdom Metazoa; phylum Arthropoda; class Insecta; order Diptera; family Tephritidae; genus Bactrocera; species Bactrocera tryoni. The sequence continues at coordinate 53,337,933 of NC_052503.1, forward strand.
CAGACAACCGAGAAGAACATGAATTAGAAATAAAAGAATTTATGCTCATGTGACATATGAAGATTTAAGTGGTTGAGTGTGTTCTGCTGCTATCTAAAATCAATTCACATACAAGTACACGGGGCAGCAATAACATATGTAGATAGATACATATATAAATATCCATCCATTCAAATGACAAACCTGCGCCGTTGCAATAAAAACAACGTAAATACAAAGCGAATTTTTTTATAGCTGTTTGATTAGTTTAGAGTTCCATAAAGGAGTGAAATATTCGCTTATTCGTAATATGCAAAATAATTCCATTGTCTAGGAAAATATGAGTACTCAGCCGTTCGTGGAGAGTTCTGAACTTTTCGAACTTTAAACTTTATCTTTCGATTAGCCAATTAGGAACTTGTGTGTTACTATTCCTACGCTTTAAAGCTTAGAATCGAGGCCACAGTTCAGGTTATTAACCTTTCGAGTCGACTGGCAAGAGCTTATGATTAAATATGAAATTATCAGATTTTAAAGCTTATCCCGATCAGGAGAGCTTTTTTATATATTGGGAAAAAGCATCATACATCGAGAAAACAAACGAAAAGGTTATTGCGATATTATATATATGTATATAGTACTATTCGACCGTTTCTTCTTTTTTCGCTACGTGGCGCCAATTGGATATTCCAAGCGTGAT
>NC_052503.1:53338711-53389878 GCF_016617805.1 Bactrocera tryoni
AGCATGGTGATATCTGTCGGTTGTTGATTCTGATGATAAGGTCCATTCAGTTTGTTGACGGTGGGCTGTAATCTTTCACACAATACGCTCGATAGAACCTTATATGCAATGTTGAGGAGGCTTATCCCACGGTAGATGGCGCAAATTGTGGGGTCACCTTTTTTATGGATTGGTCATAGCACACTTAAATTCCAACCGTCGGACATGTTTTCGTCCGACCATATTTTACGAAGAAGCTGATGCATGCTCCTTATCAGTTCTTCGCCGCCGTGTTTGAATAGCTCGGCCGGCAATCCGTCGGCCCCACCTGCCGCTTTGTTGTTCTTCAGGCGGGCAATTGCTATTCGAACTTCTTCATGGTCGGGTAATGGAACGTCTGCTCCATCGTCATCAATTGGGGAATCGGGTTCGCCTTCTCCTGGGCAGCTCTTATAAGCGCGCTCCAAGCGCTCATGGAAGGCATCTTTGGTCACATCGTCCTTCTCTTCCGTCGGGGCTTGGGCGCAAATCAGCGATATGTTGAAGAACCTCGCTTTGATGCGGATTCTGGCTTGACGTTCATTCACCGGAGTGAATGATAGTACTCGGCGACGGAGTCTCTCTCCCACCACGAATCCAACACCAAACTTGCGCTCCTTTATATGGCCACTGTAGTAAATGTCACAAGGACCTACTTATCACTATCCTTGTCACGTCCATCGCATTTCATGGACGGTGGAGATGTCAGCCTTTATTTTCGCGAGGACATCAACCAGCTGGGCAGCGGCACCTTCCCAATTAAGGGTCCGGACATTCCAGGTGCATGCCCTCAAATCGTAGTCCTTATTTCGTTTGCCATGATCGTCATCAAAAGGGGGGTCTCTCATCCGAGGCTTGTTGCTTCATTTCATTGATAGTGTGTTTTAAGTGGCGTGTCCCAAACCCAGCGCACAAACTTATGTAGGGGGATGTTTTGCCTTCTCACATTAGCTCGCCTTCGAACGGATGTTCTTAGGCTACCCAGAGGATACTTGGTCAAAGACCGGAAGTATTGAGCAACTTGAGCCATGTGTAAAAGAATCGTTTCTGGCCACTCCCAAGTGAATGGCGATCAGAGAACTTTTCTCACTTGCGTGAACTTCTGCACATGACTCCATCCTCCTATATACATAAATATATACGAAGTTTATAATTTTATGTAGAATCTTCTCATAACCCCGTAATATGCAAAATAATACCATTGTCCAGGAAAATATAGTACTCAGCCGTTCGTGGAGAGTTCTGAGCTTTTTGTACTTTCAATTTATCTTTCGATATTAGCTCCCGGAACTTGTGTTACTATTCCTACGCCTTAACGCTTAGAATCAAGGCCAACGTTCAGGGTTAAGTGTTTAACATTATTATCCTTTCGAGTCGACGGCAAGAGCTTACGATTAAATGTGAAATTATCAGATTTTGAACTGATCCCGTCAGGAGAGCTTTTTATATCATACATCGAGAAAACAAACAAAAAGTTATTATGATATTATATATGTATATAGTTCTATTTGACCGTTAATTACTTTATTTGTAATTGAGAAAAGCAACTTATTAATCGACCTTGAGTTCATCGGGCTATTGGCTGTTTCCTGCTGCTCAGCATGACATTTTACTCTTCCTGGTAATGACTATGATTTCCGAGTTCGGAGAAGACAAAACGATAAACAACACGACAAATAAATAACAAATTCAAATACACATGTACTTATAACAAGGCGAATTCTAATTCCCAGACATTTCAAAGGTTATTCATTTCGAGGTTTCCTACTTTTTTAAAGAAAAACACAAAAACTTCAAAATAATGGGGAATGTTTAGCATCACTCGAAAGAGCATTACTTGGCTCGTTCGAGCATTTCGACTACTAACTGGCGAACAACACGCTTGATGTTATTCTTCAAGGCCTAAATGGAAGCGGTATTGTCCGCATAATCTTTAGACTTTACACGTCCCCACAGGAAAAAGTCTAATGGTGTGAAATCACCCGACTTGGTGGCCAAAACGTCGATCTTCTTGGAACTTTTCAAAACCCCATAGAGCGAGCGATGACGCTTGGGAAGGCCGAGTGGCTTCAGTTCTTGTAAAAGCTGTATTTTGTACGCTTTCAGTTTAAGATCTCTACGTAAAATGCGCCAAGTCCTTCAATACGACAGCCCGCGTTGCTTCAAACGGCGCCACTCTTAGCTAAATTTTCTTCACTGAGTGCTGGACGTAGTCTATTCGGTCGAATATTATCCAGTAATGAATGCTGGGTCTCAAGATGGGTGATAGTGTTACGAGGATTTGTACACGTTGTTCAGGTGTAAGTCACGTAACATTACAATATTAGTATCCAAATTAAAAGGAGGCTAGAAATGGTTTTCTTTTTAGTAAGGAAATCAAAGCAAAACATGTTTGAAAATAGTTTCTACATATTTCAAAAACATTTAATTGAAAGAAAATGATGTAGAAATTTCAATGGGTCAAATTATTGAATCCGGTTTGATCGAAAAACTTGACACTTCGATCGAAAATTATTACGTTGAAATTATTAAAACCGTATCGAGAATGAAGTTTTCGAAGCAGTTGGACTTACTTGCCGACTCGATAAAATACATTCCGTGGCAAAGAGATATCGCTAATTTCGAAATCATTGAAACCGAAAAATCGAAAATATTCGTCGAAATATATCCGATGAGTGAACTGCGTAAATTGACATACAATACCATACACATATGTACATACTATGAACTTATATTAAAAAAAATCTAAAAAAAAACTCTCTCTAACTCGTTAGGCATATCATCTATATCATTATCATCTTCGTTGGAATATACATTTTCAATTGTATCCAGGATTAACTCAGGTATGTTTTCATTTTAATTAAAAAGCAAAAGAATATTGTGCAATGCGCAGCATAAATTAACAATACACGCTGATTTATATGGTGCGTAATGTAGTCCTCGTTCACTACGTGTTGAACTTCCTTTCTCGGACAGATGTTATTGGTTCCCTAACTGGAGTTATGAGTCACGGTTGAGGAGGGTAGCCTTTGTAACCTTTACAAAATATTAGTACATTCGTACAAATTGATAATATTTTTAGCAAATTATTCTTACCTAGTATTGAATATGTATGTCCCCTCCGATAATTTGATTTTCAAATCGATCATATCGTATATGTGAGAATCATGCCTTCGTCTTCTTCTTTGTTGGCGTAGAAAACGCTTACGCGGCCGAGCCGAGTGTAATATCGTTCGGCTGTCTGTTGTGATTGCAGCTTTTCGACGTCGAACCTTCCTTGTGTTTGTTGACGTGCGTTTTTTGATGCACAGAGGCGAGTGCGTACCTAGGTTGCAACAAGATAATGGGTCAGTCGATTTTTAGGACCTCGGAGCGAACGCACATCTAAAACATTGGAGAAGTGTCTTCCATCTATCACAACATGATCGAATATGGCGGTCAGATATGTGACAAAAAGGTACCCGGATATCGTAAATATTTATTTTGTTGTCTTCAAAGTAATCCCCACCATATGAAATATACTTTTGCCAACTATTTCGAAAAAAACAATGAGCATCACCTTGATTCTGAAGCGACTTTGGGGTGGTTTTTTTTTTGGTTTCGGGTCGTTTTTCCTCTCTATTTCAATAATAGTTTAATTATTTGAAAGCCAAATTCATAAACCCTTTCTTATCGTCAGTTATGATGGTCTCCATAAATGTGGGATCGGAATTCGCACGATCAAGCATGTTCAAAGAGACCAATTTACGGTCTTTTTGAAAAAAATTCAGCTTTTGCGGGCGAGTCGAGTAAGAACGCGTTTCATACCCAAAATATTCACTAAAATCATTCAAATGGTTTCGTGAGAGATGTCGAGCTCTTTTGCCATCTCTCTAATGTTTGCTTGACGATTTTCGAGCACCACATCCTTCACCTTTTTTTTAATAGCATGAGATTTGGTTCTAGTGCAACAAACCGGCAACATCACCAGCTCATTACTTTTGGCAATAGGAATTGCTGGCAAGACCGCACGCAGGCTCTATTTCCGTCCGTGCAAGCTGTAACTTGAGTAAAAATTGAGATATCATGATGAAACTTGGTACACGTATTTCTTGGCTCCTTAAGAAGGTTAAGTTCGAAGATAAACAAAATCAGCCCACTGCCACGCCCACAAAATGGAGGAAACCGAAAACCTATAAAGTTTCATAACTAAGCCATAAATAAAGATATTAAAGTGAAATTTGGCACAAAGGATCGCATTAGGGAGGGTCATATTTGTATGAAGTTTTTTTGGAAAAGTGGGCGTGGCCCCGCCCCCCACTAAGTTTTTTGTACTTATCTTGGAAACTACTTTAGCTATGTCAACCAAACTCTATAGAGTCGTTTCCTTCAGGCATTTCCATATACAGTTCAAGCAATCGGATAATAACCACGCCCACCTCCCATGCAAAGGTTATGTTGAAAATCACTAAAAGTGCGTTAACCGACTAACAAAAAACGTCAGAAACACTAAATTTTACGGAAGAAATGGCAGAAGGAAGCTGCACGCAGGCTTTTTTTTAAATTGAAAATGGGCGTGGCGTCGCCCACCTATGGACCAAAAACCATATCTCAGGAACTACTAATCTAATTAATTTTACAGCAAAATAAAAAAATATGTAAATGACGGATAATGAAATGTCGATTATCACTTTATCATGCAAGAGTATAAAATGTTCGGTGACACCCGAACTTACCCCTTCCTTACTTGTTTAAATTTAAGTTGTGAACTTAGTATTATAGCTAGGCATTTCAATTATGGCTGTGAAGCAATCCCAAACTGTCCTATGGTGAGCAATAATCGTTCTTCAACTTTCCTGATACTTATAAGCAATAATTGTGTTTTGTATCATTAATGCACTCATTGCATACTATTTTTCGAAAGTTATTCCGTTGTTTGGCCTCTGTGTATAATATTTATAAATTTCACGTCTGCTGCTTACTGTCTTCTTAGTACCCAGTCATACATCAGGCTCCATAATGGGGGTCTAAACTGATCCTTGTGGAACTGATGTAGCTCTTGGAGTCCTTGTCATGCCGAGCCTTCTGTTTTTTTAAATTGCTCGATCAATTGTGGAATTTCATACAATCGTCTTTTTTCTTGTAGTGCAATGGAAACAATTAATTACGGTTAAAAAAAAATCATTGATGAAAAATAGACCGTCGATGCGAGGAAATTGAAAAGAATTACGACAGATCTTCCGCATTCACCAGATTTAGTTCCAAACAACTCCTTCCTTTTTTCAAACTCAAAAAGTGGAACGCTAATTAAAGACTTCGCTCAAATGGGGAGGTCCAAATATTTCGAAGCTTAATTTCAACGAATCGGTATCAAATTGTTGCATCCCGATTCAACAAATGCATTACTATTTATAATGATTGTGAAGATCAGAAGACTTTTCGACTCATGTACATATACGTAGTATTTAGACCAAGCGCACAATCAATAACTGCCAAAACATATAAAAATAATGTAATTTGTATATGCATCTGTTGTATTACACCCTCCTTGCACTGGGTGCCGCCAAAGTTATTGATTTCATATCTTCCGTTGATTTTCCTTGATTTTATGACTGCCTGTCAGCTGTTTGGCCCAAGTACATATGTATGTATGTACCAATGCGCGGAGAGGCCGTAGAGATGTGCGCCCGACAATTCCTAAAACATGCCGAAAACTTATTAAGAAACATAAATGTGTTTTTTATGCGACGTCACTCTGCTTCTGACTTCGCACGTTGGCAGCTGTCAGCAGTCAGACAATTGCACGAAAATATGCTTTTTAATATGCAACAGAACGAACACATGCCACGAACATACATACAACAAAAAAGTACACGAACACACTTGAGGGCGGTAGTTTGTATGTATATGTGTGTGTGTGCGAAGGCTTGCGAAATATGCGTTCGGTGTATTGGCATATATTAATCCCCGGCGAGCTGTAGCGCCGACATGAGCCACCTACCGAAAGCATGCACAAATGTCAAGAGCTCACGTAGCACGTCATGGGCCGTCAAAGCAAATGCTACGCATACAACAAACACCTCCTACAACAATTCGCCCAAATATTATATAATACAAAATATGCGAGATTTTTGCAAGCACAGCGCAGTACATCGTCTGTCTGCCGAGCGATTACTCAGGGACTTGTAACACAGCGACGCCGTACGTCATAAAATCGACGTAATGAACGTAAATGCGTGTGTAAAGAGGCGGAATTATGAGACTTATTGGCATACTCGAAGTTGACCGCATTTTAGTGTGTGTGTGTGTGTTGTGGGTGTTTGAGGGCCGTAAAATAAGTTACGGAATGCCTCCGATTGCGTGGCTTTAAGTAAGCAAGTGAAGCGAGTATGGCATTTTTCGTTAATTTCGCTGCTCGGAGAAGTTGATAAGCCAATCAGTTCAGAAATGAAAAGTTACACTCGCGTGTCACTCACACGCTACCAAATACACATTCGATTGGGCTTCCAAGAGGGGCACGTGTGGGCATTATTCGGTTATTACTGAGTTAATCAGGGCTATATTAACTGTTTCTACTTCCTGCTGCAAGCAGTGTGAAATTGAATATACAAATTAGTGTTAAAATCAAAGGATTCAGCGACGGAAGTAGAACATTTTAGAATGACTTTCTCAAACTCAGATTCAAAAATTTTGCTCAGACTTTTTAAGTTTAACGATTTTCGAATTCATCAATGCCAAGTCTGCTCAAGACAAAAAGAAATTGTATAATTATCAAATGAAATAAAGAGTCGAAAGAATTGACAATATTCCAAGTCAAAATTCACATTCAAATTTAATATTGGGTCTAATTATTGATTCCGCATCGAAAACGAATTCGTTGCGGAACGAATTCTCGATCGAAAATGTTCCTGCGATCATTGATACTGTCGATAACCTGCTTTACCATATCGCAAGTAAACTGTGTTATCAACAAATTTGACAAGTTTAAAAAATTAAATAAATTGTCTTAGCTTTTTGGTTCGTTTTTACAAATATTTAAAATTGATACATTATAGCGTTCACAAAAAATGTAACATTTTGAGAAAAATTACATTTTTCTTAACCTTTCAAACGCTCTAGCGGCTAAAGTATTTGACCTAGATAAACATACAAACCAATTTGGACATTTAACGAACATGAAAATAGATAAATCAACCGTGCGAAGTGATAGAAACATACCAAAGTTCATATATTTTCATACAAAATATATGGGGTCTAGCCAAGCACCATTGGTGCACTAAGGTGTAATATTATAGTATCCTTTTTTCGTCCATTTCGATACGATATCCTTGAATTTTTTTTCTGAATTCTATAGGCAATAAAATTCTAGAAAGCTACCTAGAAGCGCAAGTCGTTTGCTACACTCTAAATATATTTAAATAACATTTAAAAACAAAATGTGCCTGGCCAGACCCGTGGGTCTCGATGAGGGTTAAATGACAGTGATGATGAAAATAGTGTAAACATTCGTCGTGAACGTAGAAATTTGAGGAATATTTCAAAAGACGTGTTGGAAATGGATGACTATAAGTGAGGTGAACTATTTAAGTTAAAAAAGCATTTTCATTAAAAATTTTCGGATCAAAAAGGGAGCATTTATAAACATTTTGGGGAAATGCGAAAATGAACTTGGAAATGACAAAAGACAAGGTTCTCTTTCTCCAAAAATAAAACTTGTTGCATGTCTACGTTTCTTAGCCACAGGTAGTGATCAACATTGTATTGACTTCAATATAAATATGCCCGATCGAAATTTTTTCCTGTATTAGATAAAGTACTCAACATTCTTGAGTATACGCTATGTTCAAAGTGAATTGAAGGTATTGGAAACAAAACCATATTTTTTTGGCAAATCAAAAATTTCTGGTGTGGCAATCTCAGTTGTTGAAGCTCACGTAAAGAAAATGGCGCCGACATCAACGTTTCACCATCCTGCTCATTTTTATACATATAACCCTATAACTAACTCGACTAGTTTTAGGTGATACATACAATCGTTGAGTGGACAAAACTATTCTACTCTATAGGAACATGTTGCAAGAAAATAAAAATGCTAGAAGGACAATACATTCATCTGGAAGAAGATGTACACCTTGATATTTAGTGCCTTCAAAAGTATGCCATATTCGTTGAGGTCTGACAGTTGCTCTCGGCGAGTCCATGGTTGTATAGTATATGGTATTGTTAAATTGTCTTGCTATTGGCTGGCTTATTCAATAGGTACTGTTGTCTGTTCAATAAGTTTTTTTATAATAATAGTGATGGCAACAAGACCAAAAGAAGTTGAGGTACAAGCCCTAAATTCATCTTCCTGGGCTAGCCGAATTGCGATTCTGATCAAACAACGGATATCGACACCGGTGTAGCCAACCGCCTCACCACAATCGGCCAAACAATAAGAGATCAAATCAAGCACTCTTTAATAAATTGAAGTTGAAAATGTCTATGTCTTTACGATGCCTTAGAGCATACTTTTTTTCCTTTCTAAACCGAAATACAGAAATTTTGTTCAATAATTCATTATTTTAATTTCTTAATTAGTCGTTTCATCACGTTTGTTGCTTTTATCACATTTTTTAAATACCAATTAAATAAAATTCAAAAATAAATAAAGCTCTATTAAATAAAAAAAATCATTCAACGCTTAAAACTAAAAATATATACTTTCATGTACGAAGTTTTATAATAATTTTTATACTTCCGCAACAAAATTGCTAAGGAGAGTATTATAGTTTTGTTCACATAACGGTTGTTTGTAAGTCCTAAAACTAAAAGAGTCAGATATAGGATTATATATACCAAAGTGATAAGGGTAACGAGTAGAGTTGAAACCCGGATGTCTGTCTGTCCGTCCGTCCGTACAAGCTGTAACTAGTAAAAATTGAGATATCATGATGAAACTTGGTACACGTATTTCTTGGCTCCATAAGAAGGTTAATTTCGAAGATGGGCAAAATCGGCCCACTGCCACGCCCACAAAATGGCGGAAACCGAAAACCTATAAAGTGTCATAACTAAGCCATAAATAAAGATACGTGAAATTTGGCACAAAGGATCGCATTAGGGAGGGGCATATTTGGACGCGATTTCTTTGGAAAAGTGGGCGTGGCCCCGCCCCCTACTAAGTTTTTTGTACATATCTCGGAAACTACTATAGCTATGTCAACCAAACTGTATAGAGTCGTTTCCTTCAGGCGTTCCCATATACAGTTTAAAAATGGAAGAAATCGGATAATAACCACGCCTACCTTCCATACAAAGGTTATGTTGAAAATCACTAAAAGTGCGTTAACCGACTACCAAAAAACTTCAGAAACACGAAATTTGAAGGAAGAAATGGCAGAAGGGAGCTGCACCCAGGCTTTTTTTAAAATTGAAAATGGGCGTGGCGTCGCCCACTTATGGACCAAAAACCATATCTCAGGAGCTACTAATCTAATTAATTTTACAGCAAAATAAAAAAATATGTAAATGACGGATAATGAAATCTCGATTATCACTTTATCATGCGAGAGTATAAAATGTTCGGTGACACAAGAACTAAGCCCTTCCTTACTTGTTTTCTTCTTAAGGTTTCGAGCTAAAATTTTTTTATTTCGTGGGCTAATTCCCGCGTCGATTGTTGGATGCGATGCTTTTCCATCTTAATAGCAATCAATTTTTCTTGTGCAGCTACTAACTTTTCAAGCTTCTGGTCTATGCTTTTTTGAAAATCTGATAACGACTTCATGTTTTGTTGAAGTAACTCCAACTTTTCGTCACTCTTACTTTTTCTGTTTTTTCTGTTGACGTTATTGTTGTTATAGCGAGTAGCGAATGTGTTGAAGTTGTTGGGCCTGGTAAGGAGCCGAGGAAAGGGTTTGCCTCCTCATCACTGCTATCACAGTTAACGATAAACGTCGAAGCTTGCGTAGTTGGGTTATTTTCAAATGCAGAAACATTTGTTATGCCCTCTACGCAAGCTTCGAGTCCAGCTGCTTCGATTAACAGTTCGTCCGTCGCAGTTATCGTTTCGTTATAGGGCCCTCCAGCAGTTCGCTGCTTCGATGCCTTATTGAAGAAAATCTTTTTTTTTTGCTTAGTATTTTTGATCAGTAACAACCTAAAAAGATCATAAAAAATTAATATTTTATAAAAATATATTGTATATAAATTATATACATACCTTCCTCCACAATTTAGCATCTTTAACTGGTGGCCCCACGACATTAAGCTGCTTCCCCAGTTCCTCCCATAATTTATTGGACGCAATTCTTTATTGCACAGAGTTTGGAAAGTTATTTTTTGCCAAGAATGGATGGCTTGCAATGAATTCCGCCATTGGGAAGGATTCAGTTTATTAAAATTTGTCCTAAAGCATATTTATTATTAAAAATTTTCTAAAATAATAAATTATTTACAATCTACTCACATTTTTAAATAAATTCGTCTGTTACGATCGGTAGTTTGCGTTCGAATGACGGTTCGATACCTTTATATACTCGCTCACGTATGTCATCATGCCTGATTACGATATAAGTGTTATGATCACGTATGTCATAATATGAAATACAGACTCTTGCGTGACGAGTGATACGTCACGGATGTAACGATTCGACCCCTGGTCGGTGGTAGTCAGGAGCAAGGCTCCTGCCGCCTCATCAAAGAGGTAGCAAAAAAGGTGGTGAAGGAAGTGGGACTTCTTTTGTTGTGCATGCGCACGAGATGAAACCCGTAAAAGGTGGTCATCCGAACCTCATTCATGAAGAGGGTGATTGTGGCCAGTAACACCAACTTTGGCGAGGTCATTCTGAATGTGACCGTGAATCGCAAGTTGGGATGAAGGGTTGTTGAGCAGGCTGTGTGTACACCGAAATTCTCCACGAAGAGTTTATGGAGGAACTTTTCCGCTTGAACATACGGGTGTTCACCCCAGAGCCTAAACAATCTGATGTTAGGATGGTGAGTCGTCCCTGAAAGGTGGCGGCTGTTGGTAGGACGAACGTCGTGCTATATTAAGTGCTTTTCTTTCAGAGTACGTTCAGTTAGCCCTGTTACCGGTTGGTTCATCTGACGATGTCGGCTGTTTGCCCATTTTATTGTGGCGTGGTAGAGAGCGCATTCATCAGACATTAATCGAGCAGATATTTTTGCTTATTTCCAGGGACCTTATGCCGTAATGTGCGAACTCTACGCCGCCTATGGTGTGGTTCAGGGTCCTCCTGGAGGTTTCAAGGTCTTCATGGACCTTGGGGTCAAGGTTACAAATAGTGCTGAACGATCCGAGCTACGACTGTGTAGTTCTGAGTTTGTCACAACTGGGTATATGTATGGCTATAGAGGGGGAGTTCAGTAGATTGATCGCGCTTGCCTACATTGCAAGTCAAGCGAACTTCTGGATGATCTACTGCTACCTGTGAGTAGTGCTCCATTTATCCTCGGAATGGATGCAAATGCCTGGTCCTCGATTGATTTTAGTATATGAAATCTTTACTAACAAAATCTTTAGCATTACCAGGTATCAGTAGAGTTTAGAAGGAATAATTGTACTATCAAATCGAAGTGCATGTTGAATCCATTAAAATCTTGTTTAAATTTTGTGAGGATTTAAGAAGTTATCTTGCCGCGGTTGCGACTGCGACTGTTGATTTCATTGGTATTACACAGTTTTATAAGCCACCCATTCATAATATCATTCAAATAGCCCTAATTTAATACGGAAAGAGTAAATATTTCTTATGCATAACTTAAGGGGCGTGACTGTATTGGAGGGACCAAATAAAGTCATTAACTGTATTCTAATTTCAGGCGATTTCCACTGACTTCTCTCGACCTTCCATTGCTCGTTATTGGTTTTAACGGGACGAAAACATTTACGGCAATATCATACTCAGCGAGAGGAATACCGCAACCACTAGTCAAGGGTTAAGCTCAAAGCTTATAGTAGACGATGCTCCCAAAGATATCTTCTATGAGCGCTTGGAGCGCTACTATGAGAGCTACTTCCGCCATGATGCCAAATTGTGCTTGGCGACTTTAACGCCAGGATGAGCAAAGAAGGCACCATTCGTACAATGGTCGGTAAATTCAGCCCCCATGATGAAACATCCCCAAATAAGTTGAGACTGATCGTTGGGGCCCGAAATATCTGTAGTACTAGAATCCAGGAGAGGAAAATTCATCAAGCTACTTGGCTGTCTCCGGATTGAAAAGCCACCAACCAGATCGATGATGTTGTGATAGACGGCAGATACGTCTCCAATATCTTAGACGTCCGGACGCATCGACTCGGATCACTATCTTGTTGCATCCAAAGATGATTCGACGTCGAGAAGCTGCAATCACAACAGACACCCGAATAAATTATGACCAAAAAAGAGAGAAGCAAAAATGCGTGAGAACGAAGAGCTTTACCAGCTGGCCCACAGGGGTATATCTCGAAAATTCTCCGAAAAGATGCGGCGACTAACAGAAGGTTTCAAAACCGGACCGTACTTTTGATGATTTAAATTATGGAGGGAGCACCTTTTCAGCCTACTGAATAGCAGTGAAAGTCCATGCAAATGACAGGCATGGTGCCGTAGGGCACCACCTTTTAATCCAGGGTGTTATGTGACTCCCGTGCCCATTACATGATTAGCAACCTGGAGGTAAATTCTACTGTATGATAACCCAGCCTTCCCAACACCATGCTGAATTGGGAAGTAACGGTGGCCTTACCACGTCTTGGGCTCTGGCGCGGCGGACATTTGAGTTCCCCTCTATTTGCCTAGACCTGACCGGTCACCTCGTTGTGCCAAGGGTGGAAGAAAAAGATGAATAACGACACAACACAAACCAAAACTACAATTACGACCAAACAAAGACCAACGCAGACAACAAAGGACAACGGAATCAACAAACAGTAACAACGGAGGTACTGCTGCAGGTAAGGAGTGTTCAGGAGCTGAACGCAAGTTTGGCTTCCTGGATGCCCTATCGTCTGAGGAGCGGGCGCTGTTTGAGGAGCATGCCAGGGAGGATGATGACGCTCATGCAGCGGCGTTCAGTAGGCGACATCCACTGCACCCACTAATAACGCAGCGAACACCTCCGCAACTTTCAAAGCAGGCTCAGCTGCTTGGACTCAGGGGAGTCGCAACGAACTTGCGCAATAGGAGGCGCTGGCAAAAGAAAAAGAAAGCGTAGGGGAAGGCTGCCCCAATTCCGACGACAGCCGGTTCTACGTAACGGAATTGACTCGGATTTTATCCGATCAAGGGCTGTTTTTTCGGCGATGTAACCCCGTTTGGATCGGTGAGTGTTAATTTGTGTTTGTCATCATTGGAGCAATGCTTTGCAGAAGGGTGCTCCGTATCCTCCTGACTCGTGCTGACATTGAGTCCAACCCGGGCCCGGAGGAATTTTTCTGCTGCGTATGCGCAAAAATGCTCCATCCAAACTTCACCTCGGTCAGGTGTAATATATGCAATGGATGGAGACATCTTAAGACCTGCTCAGGCCTTAAGACTCACAGGGAGTGGACCACGAGTTACGTGGCCCCATGTTGCCTACGCAATACTGCGACACCAGCCTCTACGGCTGTGCAATCTGCATATTGTTCGCGCGCTGCTCACCCCGAATGGCCAAAAGAGGACCTCCACGGTCCCCAGGAGCTCAAACAGGCAACATAGCTCCCACTCTGACTTACCCTCCCCCCAACCTTCATCCCGCTCCAACCTTCGTGCGAGAACCAATCAGCAACTCTTGGTTCCTCGCACAGTCTGTTCCGTGTGTCAGACCGTCATATTTCGTATGACGTATGATTGGAGTGAATCGTACGTTGCCCCATGCTGCCCACGCAACACACACCAGTGACGTCGCCTACCAGCACCCCAGTGCGACAACCGCCCCTGCGGGTTCTGCAGCTGCTACAAATACCATCTACACGTCAGTCCCTCACCCCCAGGATCACCCACGACAAACCCGTGTACTTCAATTTAACTGCAACCGACTCTAAAGTAAGATCGAGGAGATAGTTGCACTTATGAATCGGGAACGCGTATCAATAGCTGTGGTACAAGAAACCAAGCTAAACAGCCGCTCAGATCTTCTGAGTTGTGCAGGTTTCAACGTAATATGTAAAGATCGCGAGCGAGATAATGGTGGTGGCCTATCCTTTATATTGTACAACACCGCAGGGATATTACCCTAGAATGTCAGGGTATAGCTACCCGGTCAGGCGATGTCGAGCTCGAAATGTTTAATATATACATCCCCCCAGTTACATGTTGCCATACAGGATATCACCCGAACATAGGCGCGCTACTTCGTGGTGAAAACCGTTTGGTGCTAGGCGACTTTAACGCGCATCACGATCTTTAGCATTCCTGCCTGTCAAATGATCGTAGGAGGATGGAGCTGGTTGAACAGATTGACGATTCGACATTCTGCACAATGAATGACGAAGCCCCCCACCAGAGTTATGGGCACCTGTAATAGCTCGCTCGATATTACCATTGCTAGCGATCGTCTGATAAATAGCATAACCTGGCGACCTTTGCTAACTCTAGCATAAGACCATCTGCCCATAATTATCTCGATCGAGAAACCTCCTGATTTCGTTTCTGTGGCCAACCGTACCTTCGTTAACTTTAACAAAGCTAACTGGGTCGGCTTCACAGAATTTACTGAGAGCACCTTCAACGCTTTACCCATTCCTACGGACGTATGCGTTGCCCAACGTCGATTCCGCAAGGTGATCGCAGCAGCTTCCGCTCGCTTCATCCCGGCTGAACGAATAGCGGAAATCCGCCCCAATTTCCCAGCCGAAGCAGCCGTTTTAGCTAATGAGCGCGACACCTTACGCCATACCGATCCCGGGGATCCCCGAATAAGGGATCTCAATTTGGTGATTCGGCGCATGGTAAAGGCTGAAGTCCTGTAACCTCTGCACCGGTGTGAGTAAGCTTTGGGCTACTGTCCAAGCTTTGTCAAATCCGAAGAAACACGACGACCGAGTTGAGGTTCAATTCAATGGTCATGCCTCTTCGGACCCGAAGAAGTGCGCGAGCTATTTTAGCCGGCAGTTTACACTGCACCCTTTGGTAGACAAAGCCAAGAGATGTGTTCACCGACGGCTGCGCAAAATGCCAAACGACTGCGTGCCACCTACTTTCACCGATGAAGAGGTTCAGGTGTCATCAAAAAAGCAAAATCCTCATAGCTCGACGGGAGTAGGCTATCTCCGAAACTACGCTTCCTCCTAGACTGAAGAGGTGGACCATGAACTACCTGAACTGTCGTCAATCATTAACATTTATTTATTTATTTATTTATTTATTTATTTAGTAAAGTCTATAAACAATGATTCTTACAGACTAATGAAAAACTAGGATGCATATTAGAATTCTAAAATAATTAAATTACAATAACATGACAATAACATGAGTAACTGAGGGTATTAATGAAGGCTACCCTAGAGTGAGAAAAATCAAGTAGAACTTTCTCGGAAATCGAGTTAAACTCCCGCATAGCCCTCTTGAGGGGAGCATGTTCAGCAAAATTAGTACTTTCCTTTTTGTAATAAAATGGCAAACTGGATCTGAGACAACGCTGGGGAGTATTGAAGTTAAGTTTCTCTAATAAGTAGGGACAGTCAATTTCCCCGTTAATTATATTGTAGACAAATGAAAGTGAGAGAACGGACCTTTGATTTTCCAGTGATTTAAGATGTATAAGCAATAAACGCGATGTATACGATGGTGTTGGATCAACAAACTTTAAGGAGCGGAGAGCATATTTAAGAAAGATCTTTTGAACACGCTCGATCCTGTTAATTGACGATATGCAATATGGTCTCCAAATAAACACTGCATACTCCAAAATGGACCGCACAAAACATGTGTACAGTAATTTTAACGTGTAGGGGTCGGAAAAATTTTTAGAATTTCGACGGACAAAGCCAAGTACCGAAAAAGATTTTGAATAGTTGATGTGATTACTGAAAGAAAATCTGTGGTCAAAGATTACCCCAAGATCTTTGATTTCAGTAACGCATTTTAGGACGCAATTAGAAATACTGTAGCTAGAAGATAAGATGTTGCGTCCCCTACCATAGGAGATCTAGGAGCATTTATCTACATTCAGAAAAAGTTTCGATTTCAGGCACCAATTATGAAAAGTATCAATATCACATTGAAGTTTGAGTACATCATGTGTGTTTATTGATTAATGCAAAATTTTTAAGTCATCTGCATATAACTGAAAGTTGGCGAAAGAGAAGCAACAGGAGATGTCATTGATAAACAGCACAAAGAGAAGTGGACCCAAGACGCTTCCTTGTGGGACTCCCGAAGATGCAATGAATGAATCAGATGACACTCCATCGACAGTGACTACGCATCGTCTGTTTTGCAGATATGATCTAATCCACTTCAAGAAGACCGAGTGCAATCCTAATGATGATAATTTTTTAATTAGAATATTGTGTGAAACTTTATCAAAGGCTTTAGAGAAATCTGTGCAGGCACAATCTACCTGAAATCCAGCGGAGAATGCAGACATACAATAATCGCTAAAACTGCTAAGTTTGACACAGTGGAGCGTCCCGAGACCAACCCATGCTGATTGACATTAATTATAGATTTTACTGCAAAAAAGTAATTTATTTTTAACAAAACACTCAAAAATTTTCGAAATAGTAGAAAGTTTAGAAATATACCTGTAATTGGAGACTTCATCCTTTCTACCACCTTTGAGAATAGGTGTAGGGTAATGCACGTCAATTTCCAGTCAGAAATAAAATTCCCAGAGGAGAGAGACTTATTGAAGATAAGCATGAGAGGATATAATAAGGCAGTACAATTTTTTATTTATAAATACGGGCGGAAGCCCGTCCAAATCCAGTTTGGACGAAGACTTAATGTCACAAATAGCCTTGGCAATATCGTCCTGTGAAAGACACAATGAAAAATTTATGGATGGGAAGTTATCAGCTGAAAAAGTGGAACTAGTACCAGGATCATCTTGAACATAGTTCGATTTGGAAAATTCAGCGAACAAATTGGAGATTTCGACCGGAGTGCATGCCGACTTATCACCCCAGCGTAAAGAGCTCCGATTATTGAGCCGTTCAAACGCTCTTTATAGATTTTACTTAAATTCATTAAAAGAACTTAGGGTTCAAACTTAATTGTAGTCTCCGTATTATTAAAAGTAGCGGTGAATGATGGATGGTGGCTGGAGTAATTGAAAAGAATCCATCAGGGAACCTAATGTTTAAATTATCACTGAGAAAGACTAAGTCCAGAAATCGATCAAGACTATTTGAATATGAGTTGATTTGAATCAGATTGAGACTAAGCAGGCTATCAATGAGAAATAACTCCTGTGAACCGAAAAATTTGAAGGAATAAGAGCAGGACTATAGGAACAACCAGACCAGACGATATTGCTTAGATTGAAGTCACCCAAAACACAAATATTATTATCTTTCACCTTGTTTAATACCAGCGAGAAAATATTATTTGCGTGGGACTTGTACAACTCTAACGGACTATTAGGAGGGATGTATGAGACTGCAATGAACAAAGCATCATTGACACAGATACATAGTTGGTCCAGGATAGAATCTTCATTCTCAAGCATAATTAAGCGAGGACGAAATTTGCAATGAACTGCTAAGAAACTCTACCCCCTCTTAGACAGCTAGTTTTTTTCGTGATCTCTGTCCTTGCGGAAGACATAATAGAGATTTGAGTCAAAGTATTCGCTATCGAAATAACTAGAATTCAGCCAAGTCTCAACAATAACGATAATATCGAAATCCAAACGTGAAGAAAAATTTCGAATAATATTTGATTTACACCTAATACCCGATATATTTTGGTAGTAGATCTTAAGACAGAAACCAGTTGAGGAGGGTGCAGAAAACGCATGAGTAGAATTGCGATTAAAAGGCGCATCAACTAATCTCTGCAGCTCTGTTTTCCCCTCCCTTTGGAAAAACGTAAAGGACGCAGCTTAATGCCAGAAGGCCAGACTGAAGAGGAAAAACAGCATTAAAAAGATGGGGACACACCTGGCTTAAAGTTTATCCTCTTAAGATTATTAACATCAGTATCCTTCTTAATTAATTTATAACATAGAAGATGCTCTCTATCAACATTAGCATGTTTAACAACAAAAATATAATATCCTCCTTCGTGACTGAGTTCTTAAAAGCAGATAAGTGAATCCATTTTTAGGTATGACGACATCAAGATCAACATTGGCATTAACACCAATGTTGAAGTGGTTGGGGATTTTTGTTCCTGGTACTCATTTTTAACTTCAAGTTTCTGTTAGCACTAATTGAAGTAGAAGCGTTGTTAACAGAATCATCAACGGCGACAGAGTGAGCAGCAGTGACAGCGACAGGTTGGCGAACTGGTTTAGCAGCAACTGTTGGATTGTTATTGGTTTTCGAGTGAGTGTTGATGTTCCTACCAACAGCGTCAGCATATGTATTGGCATTATTATTAACAGCAGCAATGGGGCGAGTGGAGCAAGCAGCAGACGGAGCAGCCGAGAGTGCTTTCGAAGTAGCGGGAGCAAGATGATCCATACCCACACTATCGGTGGGAGCAGAAGCAACAACTTTCGGCGACGGAGCATTTGTACCCGCAATAGTCGTAGAAGTAGAGATAGAGTTAGCAGTAGTTGAAGCTGCAGAGAGTGCCTTCAGTGTAGCGAGAGCGAGATAATTCTCACACACGTTATCAGCGGGAACAGCGGTGTTAGACGGAGCAGCGATTGTAGAGTCACTTGTAAGAACAGCAGTTGCAGCAGTGAGAGTGGGGTTGGCAGCAGAGAAATTGCCATTATCCGACAATTTCTTATGCACAGTGCAGATCTCTGATTTAAGTTCGTTAAGCATAGCGATTAACGAATTACGATCATCACATAATTGCTGTATTAACGCGAGCGCCTTCGTTTGTTCACTTCTCAGTGAACTTACTTCTAATAAAAGAGAATTAAGCACTACATTTTCTTTATTATGCTTATTATGCTCCAACAAAGCTGCAGCTATTTCACTGTTCGATTGTTCAGCATTTTGTTGTTGGGAACTTAAATTATAAGTGCACTGAGCATTGCGCACTGATGGCGACGCAGGCGGCGAGCGAATGGAATTTCTCCGAACTACCGCGCACACTTTGCAGTAAAAAGCGTTTTTAGATTTCACCAAGAAATCTACATCAGCCTGTGATAAGTTCACGCACGATAAGTGAAATATTTGATTGCATTTATGGCAACTAATCTTGGGCTGAGCACGGTCAACTCTTATGCCCGCAAACACACGGCATTAATAAAAATAAAATAAAGGAACACTGAAGAGGCGGACCATGAACTACCTGAACTGTCGTCAATCATCCGAACTATTTCGAGTTGAAACATCTAAACTGAGAAAAATTAAACAGGGAGTTCCGCAGGGTGATGTCCTCTCTCCGTTACAGTTTAACTTCTACATCTTGAAACTCCCGCAGCCAACAGAGGGGTTTCCATAACTTCGTACGCACATGATTGCAAAATATTGACGTCGGGCAATGGAATCGATGGCAAGTGTTCGAAAGTCTCTCCGACTTTTCTCGTTTTCCTCACTGTACGGAACCTCACACTTTCCCCTACCAAATACACAGCGACCATTTTCACGAATTGGACGAAAGAGTATAGACTTGAGGTTAATATTGAAATCGATGGCGTGAAAATTCCGACTGTAAATAACTCTAAAATTTTAGGTGTAATTTTCGATAGTCTATGCTCCTTCAATCCCCATACGACCGCGATTATTGCCAAGAACAAAATCCCATTGCCGCCAGCCGGCGGCACATGGCGAAAAACAAAAAGAAACGTTGTTTGCAACACACAAGGCAGTCGGCCGACCGGTCCTCAACTACGCAACACCTATATGGTCGCCTGGATGCAGTGGTACGCAGATGAGGAAACTAAAAACCTGCCAGAATACTGCACTCCGGACCACGACGGGATGTCATTTGATGTCTCCTATCGAACACCTACGCAGTGAGACGCTTATGATTCCGGTTAAGCAGCATAATGAACTCCTCTCCTAGCAGTTCCTGCTGGTATGTTTTCGTAGAAATCATCCTTGCAGCCATCTGCTTGGAGCGGAACCGCCGCCTAGGAGCATCAAAATGTCCTTCCTTGACTACATCGTCGACGTCGTACAATACGCCGACCGGACTTCGGACGCAACTGACTTTTGACAGGTACTGACCGCCATTCATAGTGGAGCCGACTCCCTTCCCCTGAATGGCGTTCTGTGAGTCAAACCACCACCCATCGCAGACGAAGACCTCGAGTTGCCGCGAGAAACGCGAGTGACCCTAGCGCAGCTTCGTTCTGGATATTGTAGCAGGTTAAACTCCTACCTATCCAGAATTGGCCCAGACATACCCAATGTATGTCCTGTATGCAACGAGTGTCCGCATGACACTGATCACCTCTTTGCATGCCCTACCAACCCCACACATCTAACACCCTTTTCCCTAGGGTCCGACCCCGTCGAAACAGCACGTTTCCTGGGTCTCCCGTGATATGACGTCGATGACAACACAGATAACCCTTACCATCCTAATGGGGATTGATAGCCGATAAAACAACAACAACAACTGCCCTCTACAACCAACAGCAGCTCGTCCGGGTGGGTCACGAGTGGTGCCAGCTTAAAATGGTACCTGAGGCAGCTCCAGGAGGGAAGAACTCCTGAGAAAGCCGAACGTGAACACAAACCCGACCTCGAAGGTGGGTAAAGGCGGAAATATCGCATCCGGTAGTAAGCGGATTAGCGGCCATCTAAAATGTTTTTCAATAAACGCTTCATTTGCTTCTGGTAAAAATGCTATAGGCTTTTTGTTTCAAATTCAAATTTAATATTTAGCTCTTCTACTATACCATGTCTCTAAACTTAAATTCATCATTCAATCGAGGTTTCAGACTAGGCGACTCCCTGTCGTGCGACTTCCTCATTCTGCTGCTGGAGAAAAAAAACAAACTCTATAAGTCGCTCATAATTCCCGTCCTGCTGTATGGTGCAGAGGCTTGGACAATGACAACAACTGATGAGTCGTCATTGGGAGTTTTCGAGAGAAAAGTCCTGCGAAAGATTTATGGTCCTTTGCGCGTTAGCCACGGTGAATACCGCATTCGATGGAACGATGAGCTGTACGAGATATACGACGACATCGACATAGTTCAGCGAATTAAAAGACAGCAGCTACGCTGGCTAGGTCATGTTGTCCGGATGGACGAAAACACTCCAGCTCTGAAAGTATTTGACGCAGTACCCGCGGGGGGAAGCAGAAGAAGAGGAAGACCTCCACTCCGTTGGAAGGACCAGGCGGAGAAGTGACTGGCTTCTCTTGGAATATCCAATTGGCGCCACGTAGCGAAAAGAAGAATCGACTGGCGCGCTTTTATTAACTCGGCTATAATGGCGTAAGCGGTGTCTACGCCAATAAAGAAGATCTAATCACTTATAATTTTTTAAAAAATTACATTTCTATTCCCACTTTACTGTGACACCTTCGTTCGGTATAATTGCGGTATCTCTGAGGATGCGCATTATCCACTGGTAAAGAATGAAACCGATCCGTGGTTGTTCCAATTACCGACTTCCATCGATCGAATATGGGACGTATCGCGCGATGCGTCGTACGACGGCGAACCATTAGCCATTGTGTTGGTAATATATTTGCCCGATTTGCGAACATTTTTGGGCTAACTCATTATGAAATGGCAAGCCAAACTGAATATACATACATACATCAAGTAACAGCTGTCAAAAATACCAACTCCGAAAAAAGTATTGCCTCATTAACTTTACCTAACAATAATTTCTTTAAGTAGCTACAAGCAACAATAGCGCAAACTGCGTACTCAATGTATTGGAAACTCCAATAATTTTCCGTTATGCCTAAAAATAATATTCTTGACCAGGTCATTTTCAACTTACTCATCGTTCAAAGGTCCTCTGGCGAGGTCATTTCATGTTTGTTAGTAACAATTGGTTAATTCAGCTTAGCTTTTTTCGATAAAGGAGGCGATGATTTAGAGAGGGAGGTTTGAAGAGTGTGCTGAAAATTTCTTATTTTCTTCACATTCTCCGTTTTTACATTTTCCTTCTTATGTCTCTCATTTTCTTCCTCATTAGTTGAAACCCTACTTTATTCTGCTTAATCACTTTTAGGGTATCTGACCTCCTAATTGACATGACAGTTACGTGGCAAAAATCGCAATTATCGAGAAGGTCAACCCCTCTTCACACCTTGGGAGATTAGCGCTCGCATTTCCTTTCAACAACTTAATAAAATCTGGCGCTTATATACATACATATAATTTTATTACACACCAAAATTAAACTGCTTAACTGGATTTTCACCTTTTCAAACATGATCCACATGTTTCACACTGGTCTGGTATTCAAGTACAGAACTTTGGACGAGTTGCTCACAAACGCTAATAATCAAGGAGCAGACGTTATTGGGGTTGGATTGGGCATACTTTGCAAAAGCAACCGATTGATATTTCAAGATAAACGGTAAATTGAAACCTGTAGGGCAGCAGGAATCGCGGAAGGAAGTAAATATACCTGTAAACGCTAGAGACCATAACAATTAGAGCCACAGGAACTAAGAAGAACTCGTATACATTGTTTGATTTGTAAGACCAAATGATAACGAACCATACAATTTTATTTTATTACACACCAAAATTAAACTGTTTAACTGGCTTTTCACCCTTGCAAAAATGGTCCACATGCTTCACAACAAATCACCCAGAAAATTTTTACTGGTCTGGTATTCAAGTACAGAACTTTGGACGAGTTGCTCACAAACGCTAATAATCAAGGAGCAGACGTTATTGGGGTTGGATTGGGCATACTTTGCAAAAGCAACCGATTGATATTTCAAGATAAACGGTAAATTGAAACCTGTAGGGCAGCAGGAATCGCGGAAGGAAGTAAATATACCTGTAAACGCTAGAGACCATAACAATTAGAGCCACAGGAACTAAGAAGAACTCGTATACATTGTTTGATTTGTAAGACCAAATGATAACGAACCATACAATTTTATCTTACCTCTGCTGGGGGACTCAAATTGATAGACGTCATTTGGTGAGAAATATTTCATTCTTATATTATTTAATATTTCTAATATTTAGAATATAAAAAACTAATAAACTAAAAACTAACTTTGATGACATTATACAAATGGAATATGTTATACAAAATATAAATTACAGGAGCGACTGAACAGGTTGATGCCAATCGACTCTCTGTCCGTTGATACCAAGAATGATATCTAGAATAGAAGATTACGACGACCGCCATTACGAAACGTCATAGTTCCGTGTTGAGAAGAACAAGAGTGAAAAACTGTCAAATGGCTTGCAAATTGTAAACAGAAAAGTAAACACTTTTGTAAATTCACAAAATATTATTAATTCTTTCGATTTTAATGAAAAGTTTTAGTGAAGCGATTGAATATTGTTGAGTGAAAAGATTTGAATAATTTCTAAAGAAATATATCGGCCCTATTGATAATAAAATTGTCTATTAAGTTGTGATTCAAATGGAGAAGACGTTTCTTGTGTTGTATATAAATATATACATATATTGTAAGTTCAGATGTATCAGATGTATGAAATTATGAAAAAAGAATTGTGAAATTATATTGAAGATATATTTGTAACATATTTTTAACCTATTGTCAACTAATTCCAAATAAAGTGAATGATTAAATCAATTGTGTTTATGATATTTCAGTCTTTCTTTTATTGTACATAAACAGATATTTATATTAGTAATAATTCTAATATAAATATGAAAATAAATTAACTTAATCTATAAAACTAAAACTATTTTATTCCAATTCCTTGTTCAACTTTCTTATTTTAAAAAACATTCTCCCTCGGAAGAACAACTTTTTGATTCTTTTGCTACAATCGATTTCTGACGATTCCTCCATGTGTTTGCAAGTATTTTTTAGAAATAAACAAGCCGTCGCCATTAATATTTTGAAATATGTGTTGTAAGGAAGCCATTTTTCCCATCAATTCTTCCGACGGCTTAGTTAATCCACCTTCGCTGAGGTGGCTGACCCAAGTATATGATGCATCTGCATCACGATCTACAGAAATGTCGTCTACTTGCTCTCGCAGCTTATGGCATATGTATCCAGCCAAATTTTCTAGACCAGCTGCCCTGCCATTTCGTCTGGTATTTCTTCACCTTCGGAATCAAAAGTAACAGCCTTGAATATTATTCCTATAATAAGAGAATCAGTTATTATAACTATTTTTTTTTTTAATTTTATTTTCAAATTACCAGTGAAAGGAAGTCATTTCTTTTGCAAAATAGCACCCATTTTTTGGCAACTTTTAAATCGGCCGGAAAACTGAAAAAACTCGTTTTCGATCCTTTAATTGCATAATAATTATTACAACAAGCCACTGCACATTTCATTTTAAAAAATTAATATATTTATGCTTAGAAATTTAAATAAATACAACAGTACACTTTCACTGGTTTTCTTCATTTGAACAATTTCCACACATGCTACTCTATTTATTGTGGATGTGCCTAAAACTACTTAAATCTTTTCTCGCAACAATATTCTAAACATTCCACAGAAATTTTTCTTTTTTTTGAAAAGAGTTTACTTTTCTGTTTTCAATTTGTATGCATTTCTATGATTGTTCTTCTCAACGCAAAAATATTACGTCACGAAATTGTTGCACAATGTATTTGTTTTTGTAAGAATTGTCACGAGCTAAACCGAAAAAAACTAACGGTAAACTAGTCTTATATTCTATCATTCTTGGTTGATACTCTGTTCTGTTCGTTCAATTTGTGTTCTGTTTGTTAATTTCTTCGTTATAAGTCGTCATATGTTCGTCGGTTTCAGGGTCACATTTTATTTATACCTAAACGTTAAAAGTTTCTTCTTGAGGTCTTAAGTCTTAATTTTTTTTCGTACTAAATGTTGGGTAGTAATGTAGTTTAATGATTATTTAAGGCTCATATAATTTGTACGCCTATAGATCTGTACCACTGAAATCGAAAAGCGTACTATAGATAGAGAGGGAGCGAAATATTTATATATTGCGCAAATGCATAAATAGAGAGAGCGATTTGGGAATTTTTATTGTTATCCCTAGCACTTTGTTTTCTGTATCGTCGAAGTCTGCGGGTATTGCATACCTGTCGGCGGGTCAAAGAGAATAACCAGGAAACCTTTCATGCAAGAAGTTTGAGTGTTCGCTAAATTAAAGATAGATAAGTAAAATAAGGCAAAAATTCTTAATAGCAGTAGAACCATTCAATGGCTTTGACGTCCAATTCGAAGAGCTACATATATGAAAAATTACAAGTTGTATCATCATAACGAAATTTTCTGTAAACGGCGGTGCATGATATCTCTGACCAAGACTACATGTGAGTGATGTTCGTGGCAATAATTAACTGATCTACACAACCTCTACTCGTTGGGTGCCAAACACCGGTTGAAGTGAAGTTCGTGCCATCCGAAGAATTGTGTGAAAAAGCAAGTAGATGCCTTGACGAGTATGAACCAGCTTGCAATTTATATAGCCTTGTGAACGAAGCTTTGCGTGAAAAAAAGCCGAACTTTGTAGATGAAAACACAGACTTGGCCGACACCAAAATGGGCAGCAACCTTTTTTATCCAAAAAATAAACTTGATTTCGAAAATTCTTTTAAGCAATATATCACGCAAGTATATTTTGGTGATGAGTACATCATTAAACGCAAAAGAATACACTCGGACTATCCGAAAGAAAATAATATTAAACGCCGAAAAATAAACTCGATTGACAAAGAAACAAAGCCAAATAAAAGTGATACTGAACATCAAAATTTCAATATGGAAACTGCAAGTCATTCATTGCCACCAAAAGATAGTATTTTCAATAACCGCTATTATCCAACTAAACGAAAAAACAACATTAGACATTTGCGGAGAAGCAAATCCACTAAAAATGTGGCACACGAAAATAATGTTGCGTTTATGAATGTCGGTGCCGAAAACACTGCAGGCCTGTATGATGCCCATTTGAACAATTATTTTTATATCCCTGATGAGCCCGTGGTGCAAAGAAATTTTAAAACACACGAAGTGCCGAAACCATATGCCTCTCTAAATGCCGAATTCAAAGTTGTTAGACAGAGCTATAATAACTTTACTGTCGTCCCTCTTATCAATAACGAAGCTAAGGTGGATAGAAATTTCCCAGTAAACGGAGTGACGAATGTCAATGGCGCATTATACTCCACTTTCAATGATTTCAAAATTAATTATAATAATTTAAATATCATCCCCATTGCGAATGCCAATTCCAATGTTATCCAAAACAATTATTGGAATTTCAGTACCGTTCCTTTTACAAACACCGAATCCGTATTAGGTCAGTTCATAGCGAACGAAGTGCCGGAAAGCAAAGACGCGACGAATGTCAATCTCAAAGTGGTCGAATTGAACTACGATAATTTAAATGCTGTCCCTGTTATAGATAGTGAACCAGTGTTGAAACACTTCTTAGCGAACGAAGTTTCCAAAAGAAATGGCGCTACGAAAGCCCACCCCAAAGTCGTCGAAGTGAATCACAATAATAGTACAAATGCTGTCCCTGTTATGAATGGTGAAACGAACGAAGCCTCCAAAAGCAATGGCGCTTCGAACGTCAATTTCAAAGCCGATACGTATAACTTTTTGGTTAATAGGAAAAATAAGAGCTCTACGAGTATCAATTTAAAAGTCAACCAGGTGCCAAGCGATAACTTTACTGACGTTCCTGTTACGAATAATCAAGGTATATTGGGTCACCAGATGGTAGAGAATGAAGTGCCAAAATGTGATAAAGCTCAGGATGTGAACTTCAAAATAACCGATAAGACGAAAGATGGCATTGTATTGGTGGACCACTTCACGGTTGTTTCGGAGGACAACATTGCAAACAGAGCTGAAGTGAACGAGAATTTCCTGCTTACTAACAAGTCCGACAATATGACACTTGACGAGGAGTTTGATATGAATTTGGATTTCCTGAACGAAACTGAGGAGGATTTCGCAGTGAATTTCGATCAGCTCATAAACATGGTTGAAGACAGTTATACGAATACATCCACTAGTTTGGATACAAACCAAGATTCAAAGAAAAATTGCGACTTGGAATCATATTTAGCCGTAGATGAATTCAATTCATTTATCACTTTCTAGAATAAGCGTAGTTTTAATTGTTTGTGATGGTTCTCTAATTTTATTGTTGCATGTATTTAACTCGATTATATATTGTACAGATTAAACTAAAAATAAAATGCTTAGAAGTGATCGATTTAAAATCGGCTGAATTCTCTAATTATTGTAGAAATTTTTATTGTCGCTAGAACAAAGCAGCATTGGTATTTAAAAATTTTAAATATAAGAAGTAACTAAGGGGTAATTTTAAGCGCAACCGAACTTTTTATGCTCTTGCAATTTGCGAAGCCAGAGAAATATTTTAAGATGCAAACCTCAATTAGGGTATCGGAATCCAAGTAATTATATATACATATATGTACAACTCATATACTGACCGTCATATTCGACATAATGTTTGTTAGGAAAACGAAAATCATTATTAGATTAGATTAATAAATAAGGAATGCACCGCGACCTTAGGTCTATTGTGCCCTTATACATGACATACATATGTATTATACGGGAATTGGCGTAATTGTCTTATTAAGTTCTACAGCATCTCTAGAATATTGTCCTAAATTTTCAAGTCAATCGGAATAATAGTTTCGGAGATACAGCCTTGAGAACTTGTGCGCTCGAGGCTAGTTAAGCTAAGTGCGCCGTCTTAAAACGGGTTTTTCTCGAAACTGTGTTTTTGGAGTCGGCAAGATTTCTCGAGAACTACTAAACTGATCTTCATGAAATTTTACACAAGTCTTCAAGCCTTGGACGAGGGATTTTTTTTCGATTACAACTATTTGAAAAAGAAAATGTCGCGAGCTTCAACTCAAATTTTCTTTTTCTTTGTAAAAAATTTGCCAAAAATCAATTTTCAGTTTTTTCCCTGGTCCAAATTCTAAGTTAAAGTTTTATTTAAAACACGTATTTTTTTTCTCTTTACATGATCCTGCAAGGAGTTACATATCCTGCCAACGTGGGCGCATCTTTGTTCCGAGAAGTCACCGGAAATGGCCCATATTTAAAATATTTTCTAACAAAAATTTCAGAACTTTTTTTTTTAATAGTGTATGTTTGTAACAATATAAAATTCTAATAAAATCTTTAATTTTTTATTATTTATAAAGTTAGCCATACACATTGGGGTCTACATATTCGGTAGTTAAGGCTTGAGAGGCGGCATACTCTCAGGGCATTATTCGTGCAAAGTTGTATTTTGATATATTCATTCCACCCCGGCTCTTTGAAAGCCTTCTTTTGTCATCCTGGTGATTTTTCTTTCGATTTCAATCATTTTTATAGTGTCGGTATGGATGCTTAAAGGAGTTTGGCTATTCTAGCTTTGGTGATCTAGGAGGCGTGTGCAATAAACCTATTCGAGGGCGGGACCACGCTCGGTTTTTCAAAGTTTTTAGCCCACAAGAGCCCGTAGCCACTACGCTCCCTTGTGCGGTTTTCGATAAATGTCGGTGTCAGATTGTGGTCGGATTATGCCCATCTAAGAACAGCGTCTTACTTTGTTTCATGAAAATATCTTAATTTTTACTAAAGTTAGAGCTTGCACGGACGGGCAGACAGAGAGTCACTCGGATTTGAAAATACAACAAACCACCACGAAACTCACCGAGGGGCCAGTCCGTATAAGCAGGTTGGATCGAACACAACCTACCGCTACCCATGGTACCAGAATTAAGTCTCCGGTCAGACCTCGTAGCAAAACTACTACCAGTTGAACTTCCATATTACTCGGGACTGGTGACCAGGGGTTATACTCCATACTCTCATCCCATGCACTCACAAATCACACTTTACCTAACCTTAAGTTTTAGCCAATTGTCTTCGCCGCCTAAATAACTTACGCGCAAACCTTTCAAACGTCCCTAACAGTTCGGCATTCCAACTAGCGGAGATCACACCGCTGCTATCTAGCCGTCCATTTTTATGGCTAATTCTCATTCCCCCAAGGTTCCTAATATCCAAATGCATTGGACATTCTGCAATGACATGTTCCCAATCCATTCAGATGTTTCCGATATGCAAGAATAAATTCAAAGGTTCATGCCCATTCCACAAACCCGAAATCCTGAATGTATTCGTAAGTCACTCGACCATTACGGCTATTATCCCAACGGTTTTGACACTTATTCTTAACCCTTTCATCAAGAAGCCTCCTGCTTCCTAGATATCCCTCCTTGTCCTCATTATCTTAAGAAATCCAATCATTCTTCAGCAATGACACACTCAAGCCTCTCCTTAACCTGAATGCAACAGCTGGTTGTATGACAAACAGATCATGAGAGGGTGCTCCTAACAGCACCTGCATTGCATGCGTTGAGACGGTGCGACATACAGACAATCATAATAACACGCTGTATGGAGAGGAGCTTTTGACGCCATAAGTGGCGCAGGCCACAAACAAGCCACGATATATGGTGCGAACAGCACGACGCACCTAGGAGCATTTACCCTCAAAGACCGGACAAAATTGAAAATTACAAACTTCGGCGATGGTATTCAAAATTGATTTTTTTTGGTACCTAAATAACCGGTCTACAATGAACCAATTAAATGAATGACCTTCAGGCCGCTATATTGCCACACAAGTAGTCGGAACCTAGACTTCGTTCAGAACGCACATGATTATTCGCGAAACTCTCCATTGTTCTCGAGATTGCAAGTGGTTTTTTTAATGCGTGAACGGAATTCTTGGAAATATTTTTTATGGATTGAGGACAACATGGTATGTATTTCATATTAATAATATAAAAATTAATTTAGTTAATGTACTATTATGTTTTTTTTTCGAGAAAACAAGGAATCATTAAAAAAATTAAATTTTTTTTTAATTTTTTAGAAATTAGTGTTTTTGTTACAGTGTTGGGCGAAGTTGAGCTTTGATTTTGTTTTCTTAGTAAACTACAGGGTTTCTACTTAACATAACAGCTTAAACATCTTCCCCGTCTTTGCCCCCCTCTGTAAAAAAACGCGTTCAAAAAAGTTGATCAGTTGCAAAAAATGAGTATTGCTTTATTTTTTTTTAACTGAATACTGAAATCCTGCTAAATTAGTCTAGACGGGTGGGAAGAGGGTATACATTTTTCGAGTAGTACCCAAAATTACTGGAACTGAAAATGTGCAAGAGCTACGTTAGGAATTTGTTCTATTATTTCGTTTTTTCAGGTTCAAAATCAAAAGTTATAGAGATGTCTCGAAAAACAAAAAAATGCTTCAAGAAATGATGAAGTGTCCAGAAGGCGAATTTCAAACTTTAGGTAATGATTTAAAGTATTTCATATGGGATTTAAAAAAGAAATGGGTATTGTCCAGTTATACTAAAGAAAGATTTGTCAAAAAATACGAAGAATGGCATAACAAGAGTTGTCTGACCGCAGTAAACGCCGAAAAACTAAAGACCTTCGCGAGCAGATACCTGTCCAGGAGCTTACCTACGCAGCTAGCGTTAGTCAAAGGATGTCAGGTAATGCTGCTGCGTCTAAACTAATAATAGACGTAACCTCTACACCTACAAGAGCCATAAAATACAAAAATATAATAGAAGCTCAGAAGCCAGAAATAAAAAAGTACACACCTGCTGAAGCCTTACAAATCTTTGTTGAAGGTGATTTTACAAGAAAACGGTGGGAGTTATTACACGAATCAAACAAGGCTATTTTTCCTTGTTATACGCTTATTAGGGAAGCAAAGAAAAGCTGTTATCCAATATAAGATTCAATACGAGTTACAGAGCTGGAAGTTGTGCTCCAAGATTTACTCCACCACACTACTATAAGCTATGTCTTTGTACTGAGGACGTTCTTCGAAACTGCACGGTAGCCGAATTAGAGAATCTTGAACTTATTTCAAAATGGGGTTGCGAGGGTTGACATCAAGTTGTATATCAACAAAAATACTGGCTCTTTAGCTCTCTTGACGATGACGACTCCAACATATTTCAGAGTTCATTGGTTCCCTTAAGGTGGCAATCACATTTAGGTGACACCAAAAAAGTTCTGTGGCAAAATCCTACACCTTCATCTATTCGTTTCTGTCGGCCAATTCGAATTCGATTTCTGCATGAAACTGTCAACGTCACAAAAGAAGAGATATTATACGTAGAGAATCAGGCAAAACGATTGCTGGTGACCAAAATACCCAATCCAATACGAGATATTTTCGTGCGACATACATTGCTTCCAACAATGGTTGACGCAAAAGTTTGCAATGCGGCTCGATACCACTTCTACCATGAGATGTTACATATGTGGGAAAACGTCAAAAAGTTTCAATAACTTTGAAAGTACTAGTGAGGAAGATCCCAAGTCATTAAAATTTGGTTAGTCAATTCTCCACGCTAGAATCCGTTTATTTGAAACCATATTACACCTTGCTTATAAACTTCCTTTGAAGTAATGGTAAGTCCGAACCACAGAAGAGAAAAAACTTGTAAAAGAAAATAAGGAAAGAATCCGAAAAGTATATAGGGAAAGGACTGGACTATTAATAGACATGCCAAAAGCTGGTTTCGGAAATTCTAATTCGGGTAACACATCTCGAAGATTCTTCAGCGATCCAGATTTAGCTGCTGAAATGACAGGAATAAAAAAAGATTTCATAATCAAACTTAAGGTCATTTTAGAAGCAATGCCAACTGTCCATAAAATTGATGTAATGAAATTTCAAATATTTTGCAAAGATACAGCAAAAATGTACGTGGAGAACTACTCCTGGCATCCAATGACGCCCACTCTTCATAAAAAACGCTATCTTACCTATCGGTCAGCTATCAGAAGAGGCAGCGGAGGCTCGAAACAAGCATTATCGTCTATATCGACAAGACTTTGCAAGAAAATTTTCACGGGTTCAGTGCAACCAAGATGTTTTAAACAGGCTTCTTATCACATCTGATCCATTTTTAAGTTGCCAGCGAAAACGCCAACGAAGCAAAAGCCAACCCTTCTTGAGTGAAACTATAAAGCTCTTCGAGTCACAGGAACCAGAGGTCCACGTCGACACTGAAACAGGGTTGCCTGAACATTCTGATGAATCAGAAGAGGCTTTGTAACAACACACACGGAGGAATTCATATTTTTTTGTTATAATTTTATTTTATCATTTTATTTTAATATATATTCAATATAAAATGTTCGGTTGCACCCGAAATCAGCCCTTCCTTACTTTTTTATTTTAATATATTGCATTATTATATTCAATCATGCATTTTCATCCATAAAATCACTTAAAATAATTTTGTCCGGTTTTTGAGGGTAAATGCTCCTATGTGCGACGTCCGTCCCCAATCACTTCTCAAAATGCGTCGTATTTTGCTTACGGTTGCCTGCAGTCGCTCCTTCACATTTGTGAAGGGTGGAGTGAAACTCATTCTCTCGCTCATACTCAACCCTAGATATTTGACCTGCGTCACATACCTGATGCTGACCTCATTTACCCAGACGATTAGTGGACGAACCGCCGACAGTTTTCCTTTCAGCAGCATAGTCACCGTTTTATACATTGATATGTCCACACCTACACCAGCGCCCCAATTGTGAACAATTCCTAAAAATTGACTTTCTGCCCTTTCTATGATCTATCTATTTCTATTCTATTCCATGAACGACCTTCAACTAAGAGAAGAAGGTCATCCGCATATGCAGCACATTTACAGAGTGGTTCCAGCTGTCCCAACAAGGAGTCCATCATGAGGTTCCATGAGGACTGCGGATAGATTCCTGAGAGCATCCACGAGCCACACCGATCTCAACTCTCCCACTCATTACAGTGATAGAGACCCAGCCAAGTTCCTCTAATTATTCAACCACCCGATCCCATATTAGATAGTCAAATGCCGGTTTGAAGTCTACAAATATACCAAGGACATATTTGTTGACATTTTCTCTAAATAATTCCGGACATACACTCAGGCATTTTCTACACTGCGTCCTTTCCTGAAGCCATACTGCCTATCATATTTCGAAATAAACTAGGGCACTTACATTAGATCACATTGCATTTCCGTTGCACATTTCATTATTTTACTTTTCCACTAACGTCGAGAGTATCCCTCACACACGCACTTTTCATAAGTAGGCTCCAGGTATTCTGGAATGGACATTCACAAGCTTTTGCATATCCTGGGGACCGTTTAGATCTAATCACGCCGAAGGCGTACCCCAACTCACCATAATCTAATGGAAGGACATGTACCTCTTGCTTGAGGTGCCTGTGCTTCCAACCTGGGAAAGAACTCAACCAAGAAAACCCTTTCACAGTCACTCCATGTTGATAACACCGTATCAGCAACGCGAAGAGAGGTTATATTCTCACTTCTACGATCCCTACAGATCTTACAGACCTGGCCCCAGGGGTTGTTTCTATTTTACCCTACAAATCTCCTCCATTCTTCTTCTTTGACGCTTCGAAACATGTCTTTCTTTTCTCTCATCTCAATACTAAGATCAGACCTAATCTGGGGCAACCTATCAGAACTGGACCGTCTAGCACGATGAAACTTTCGTCCCAAACGCCTGACAGTCCTGCTATTCAAAATTAGCTCGTGCGTTCACCATTTAAGCTTTTTGACTCGGAAGCTTTCACATTTCCTAAACAATCTATCGTTCACATCTCAAACTAAGGCATTCAACTGAGCGATTTGCTCATCTATACCCAATTCCTCAAACTCCATAAGCGGTATTTCTAATACCGCTTTCCTGACGCATTTTTCAAATTGGCTCCAGTCGATACCAGAGGTTCGCCATCGCAGCAATGGACTCACATACGCCGAAGGAAGCGATCTAGGAGTAACCATAATTTGGATCAAATTATGATCACTTAGATCTCATCCTCCTCTAATCTCCATCTAACATCAAAAGCTCTGAAAGCTGCCTGATTCATGAGCGCTCCATCTATGTCACTTGCAACCCTCGGTCCATCGAATGTATAAAACTTGCTAGGCTCATTTAATATGTGGAGGCTATTAGCCACTACCCATTCGCTGAGTACGTCGCCTCGACTATGGCTCGGACAACCTGATGATAACCTGCATTCGCATCTAGCTCAAGGACAATTGAGCTACTACTCGCAAGTAGTAGTTGTTTATACATGTACCACAGGGGTTCGCGGAATTTTCAGTACAAGCTAGCGACAATTACTCTGCCGAACTCCCCTTCTATAGACACAGAAACACCCAGTTGTGAAAAGCAGGTAATACTATACAATCGTAGTTCGAATTATTCACAACTATTGTGGCGCTAACTCCAAGGTCTGTAAAGACCTTAAAACTGCCAGGGAGACACTAACGACACCATCAAGCATGCAGCGCCCCAACTCACTTATAACGGAATATGAGCCCAGATAATTAAGCTGAATTAACGCGCCCATCAATATATTGCAAGGGCACGTTCTACAATGCCGTAGTATATCGGGCAGATAGAGGACATCATGGCCTACCCTTAAAGGCGCAATTGCGACAATGGTGGGCGTTTTTGCAATTCGCAGCTCTGTGATCCTCATTGTCGGCAAAGTTCCGATTTGGCCCTGCAGTCTGCTACCCTATGATCAAAACACATATAGCGGAATCAGTCCGCCACCAGACCGGACGTACCCGGAAGGAGAACCACACCGAGGGAAAATCCCACTTCCTTCGCCCCCTACTTTAAAACTTCTTTTGATGAAGTAACAATAGCTTTGCTCCTCACCACTACTGACCAGGTCTCTACTGGCTTCCAGAACGGGTGCCGGAGGAGATGGCGCCGAAGTTGATGCTACAGTCTTACTGGGAGTAGAGTGGGATGGTCCACAACCCTCCTTTAGAGCGTCCACTAGCCTACGAAGATGAGCGTTCACCGTTACCCCGGTAATGAGTAGCGACTCATACCATGACGAATGCTCTATTAGCTTCCTCATAATGGGTACATCCACGCCCGACCCGAACACCGCAGCGCTGACCTCCACGGTAACAGCTTTTAAAGCTGCTACGCGGCTGAGAGCACTCACTGTGCGCTTCTCCCCGCCGTTGTTCTTCTTCGGTGCTACATTTTTGGCAGCGCTTTCTACACTGCTTTCGCTGTCGGAGGTGCTGATACTGCTGCTCTTGTCCTCCTCCTAAACATGAAATCTTGCCTTCCTTCGCAGCGGCGGCTCCGAAGAAGCGCCAACCTCTACCGCCATCACGGACTCCTCTCCTTAATACTATGGATTGGCGAACGAACGAGATTTTGAATTTAATTAATTTGTACAAGCAATTTGAATGCTTGTGGAACTTTAAAAGTAATTCTTACAAAAGGATTGATTTTAAAGAAATGTCTGGACGCAAATATCCAAAAGGTGTGGGAAGGATATTGCGAAAATTAAAAAAAAATTAAAACTCACCGCACGACATATGTGTGTCGTGGAAAAAAAGAAGGTGGACGGGTGTAGAAAGTCCGGGATGTCGGCTGATGTGGTCTACGAATCACATCTATTTTATTATAAAGAAATGTCGTTTCTCGACCCTGTTGTAGTACTGAGGACGACTTCCAGTAATGTAAGTATAGTATTTTCAAATATTATAATATTCAAAATTTGTTTTCATATGCATATATTTTCAAAAGATAAACGCAAAAGTTGCCGGTGAATCTGAGGAGAGTGTGTTCAATCAATCGACGATTGATAATTTTGAAGGGGATTGCTCACAGATGCCATCGCCATCACCAGTAGACAGTTTACCAGCGTACTTGCCAGCTCCGTCCTCCTCACCTGCTCCATCCACAAGCGAACATCGAATACTGAAGCAAAATTTTCCGAAGCCATAGATGCCATAGTCTCATCAGTTTCGAGAAACGAGAATGAGACGGTGTTTTCATAATTCTCGCGGACAATCGCAATGCAGTTTGAGTAATTGCCACTTATAGAAGCGACGGAGGTGATGTCGGAAATTCACCACATGGTAACACGGAGGGTTGTTCTCCATCTATCAACACGCAGAGTCGAAAGACCTCAAACTGACATACTGCAATTGGCGATGGACGACGCGAATATCGAACAATAATGTGATGTAAGTTGTATTCCCATAATTATCAATCACAAGTAATTAATATTGTGTGTTTTGTTACAGATATTTCAAATACAAAAAAAAGGATTTTACTAATATTAATATTTAGTATTTTTGTGATATGTATTTATGTTATGTTTTTTATTATAATATTTACGAATTTTTATTTTATTTTATTATATTTGTGTTAGATGTAAGTTTACAATTTGTGTAACTTGAAATAAGAAAATAAAGAAATACATGACTGAATTTTTAGAAACCAGATGTTATTTTTTTTGTTTTGGCTATAGGTTTTTTCTAGTTTCAAAAAATGGTTTGCCTTTTTTATAAAAACGGTTTCTGTGAAGAAATAAAGACAGGGATAATTAACTTTTTCTTTGGGAATGTGGTGATGTTAGTCAATGTCATTTAATAATTCATTAATTGTGGAAGAATTATTAAGAGATGT
This sequence comes from Bactrocera tryoni, assembly GCF_016617805.1. Classification (NCBI taxonomy): domain Eukaryota; kingdom Metazoa; phylum Arthropoda; class Insecta; order Diptera; family Tephritidae; genus Bactrocera; species Bactrocera tryoni. Next base: position 53,375,439 of record NC_052503.1, read on the forward strand.
TATGGTGGGCGGAAGATGTTCATGATATTTTTCATAATGGGTATTCGGCGATACATTTATTTTTCGCGACAAATAATTATGTAAAATACAGCATACTGTTATGATTTTATCAGAAGTTTCTATTGAAACATCAAGTGGTCGATGAAATATTCGAAAATGCCCAGCTAGTTTTCCAAACGCCATCTCAACCAACATTCGGGCTCTACTTAGCCTATAATTGAAAGCCTCTTGTGCAGTGTTTAATTCCAAACTTCGGTTAAAAGCTTTTAACATGTGTCGGTTCAACCCAAAAATATCGTCGCCAATAAAATAAAATGGTGTTTGAGAAATCTTCCCTTTTAAAGGTTTATTAAGATGGCCTCTGGAAAGGTTATCATATAATGAGCTGTTTTTATATGCCACAACATTAGATGCTCTTCCATTTGCTCCAATATCGACATAAGTAAATCGGCTATTTGGGTCGACCACTGCAAGCAAAATTATGCTGAAACCCCCTTTATAATTAAGGAAGTCCGACCCAGAATGGGGAGGCGCTTTAATACGTATGTACATATATGCTTTCCATCGATTGCACCAAAAGTGTGTGGAAACTGCCAAATTTCATCAAAGTCATTAGCTACATTTAGCCAGTCATTCTCTGTCATTGGTGTCTGCAAAGGAAGAATATTTGTTATAATATACATATGTATGTATGTACACTGAAATTAACTTTATAACTTTATCTTTAGGTACTCTTTCTGAAGAGCGCTTATTATAGAGTTCAATACCTCCGGAATAAAGGTACTAATTGTTTTTCGAGATATGCGGGACAAGAATTCTAATGACCGAAATGAGTCTCCAGTTGCTAAATGTAAGTCGCAGGGTCAAAGCAAGGCGAACTCTTGAAGAAATGGCACATCTTATTTGCGTATTTTGTTTTCGTATTCCCAAATCAATCTTATATGTGTACATACAAATATGAATTTAAATAGTTTAGTTTCAAATAATAACTCAAATATAAATTTTTTTGTATTATATTACCTTTGAAATAATATCATCAAATTGGTCAATTGTCATACGACAAAAATTGTTAAATTCCTGTCCTTCCTCATATAAAATATCTGTTAGGAGATGCGCTTCCAAATCATGAAGACCTCTTAATCCCAGAAATGAATTTACACAGTTTTTTTTGTTTCCTTATGTAATTCATAAAGCCTTTTCAAATTTTTAAGTGCTTCTATAGCTGTTATGACAGCAAATGCCTACATACAGATTTGGCAACGGCAATAGCAATACGTTTGACAGTTAGTATTCTATTAATTCTATCCTGTCCCGATGCCCCGTAATAAATTGTCTGTCGTTCTGTCGTTCTGTCATTTTATTGTGATCGAACTTTTGGTTTTCTGCGTTGCTAACCATCAAAAACACAAGAATCAGCTGTTCCCTTTTTTCTTTTGGTTTTGGCATTGCCAACCATTTTCGTTTTTCAAATTAATAGTGGAGTTAAGGACTGAACGTATACATCAGCGGGTGTTCCCAAACTATATTTTCGCTGAGACGTGGCCTCTGAAAATAATATGGGACGAACACAGGAGAATCCTTTCCAATTAAAGAGTTGGAGAGCATGATGGCCAGCCAAAGGCATATTACTCAAGTTATGCGCGAACTTGTAAGCAATACACGCCAAATCAAAGAAAGTCGAAAATCCATCGAAAAGAGTAATGATGGGAAAATCATCTCAACTTTGGATGTCGTAGAGATACTAATAATACCCCAAAAAGAATGCGAGAGGCAACAGACTTTTTACCACCAACAAAAAGCCAGAAAACGTAATTGAAAAGGCGCAATCATGCTATAGCGAAGCAGCAAAAATACTCAAATGGATACCACGATTCTTCCAAATGGAAATGAAAGATGGGTAGACGTTGTTAAAAAGAAGGAACCGAGAGAAAAAAAAATCAGAACAAAACCGGATGTCATCATTATTATGAAGAGAGATAGTGCGTCGTACGCAGATATTTTGCAAAAAATAAAAAGTGACAGCGGACTTGAGCAGCTGGGTTCAAAGGTAACATATGTATATTCGGAAAACACTTGCTTTTAGAACTGAATAAACGAGTAGACATGAAAGCCGAATCTTTCCAAAGCGCTCTGGAGAGAGTGGTTGGCGAAATGGCTATAGCACAGCTTAAAACCCACAAAGTTACGATTGCATGCAACGGCTTTATAAAAAAGAGATCCACTATTGACGCACTTCGAGAAGTCGTCGATACTGCGAAATGTGCAGTAAATGGCAAAAGATTGAAAGGTGGTACAAAAACTGCGCGCTGGATGTAGATGAATAAGACAAAATGGGCACACATAATCAAAGCCCTGGATGAAATACGCGCCCCTGAAACCTCATAAACATTATAACGAGTAATTTCAAAAATAGAAGCTGATTTTTGATACGGATGAAGGTACCAAGAGCTACTCTATCTCGAGTGGAGTTCCCCAAAGCTCAGTGTTAGGCCCACTGTTATGGAACTTCATGTATGATGGGGTGCTAAGAAGACCGCAACCAACAGACGTAAAATGCGGACAATCTCTTGGTGGTAGCAGTGGCCAAACAATTAGACTACCTAAGAAATAAATGCAATGAGAGCTTAAATGGTCTACGCCAATGGATCTCTTCTGTGAGTCTGAAATTGGTGGAGCACAAAACGGAAGTTTTACTCATAAGCACCAGGAAGGTAGAAGAACGCATAGAGCTCACCATAGGGGAGTGCGAGATTACTTCACAGCCGCAGCTGAAGTATCTGGGAGTAATTATGGATTCCAAAATAAAATTTAAGGAATACGTGGAGTATTCTTCCGGTAAAGCAAACGAAATTTATAATGATCTATCGAGAATGATGACCACTAGAGACTGTGTGCGTTCCAGCCGGCGATTCTTAATAGCGAAAGCAATGAGTTCCGTAATACTGTATGCGGCACCAGTATGGATACAGGCAATGAATATAAAAGCGAAAATCGATAATCTAACGATGCTCACGTGTCAGTCGACTGATAAATAGAAAGCTGTTAGCGAAGCGTCAGCATTCATAATGACAAAACTAAGATTTTTTCAACAAATTAGGCGTCCGTCAGTCCGCGTAATAGAGGAGACTTAATTGTTATGTCCCTCCTACGAAGTAATACTTAATCGGTTGTTCCGTGGAACTCTCCCATTTCAGTTTAGTGGACTAAAGTTCCGCACTCAGGCTTTCGATGCTTCCTCTTACTATACAAAAAAGAAAAACACTGTTTTTTGTTACTGTTGCTGTCACACAGTTTTGTCACTGTTAAGATACTTTGTATCATATCGACCCCCCTGTATGCTGGATATGATTTGCAAGATTCTAGAGAGAATAATTTGTGTGCGATTAGAGCTGCATTTAGAAAAGGAAGATAAGAAAGGATGACAACCAATATGGGTTCCGCAAACAGATCCACTGATGCATTTAAAAAGCTGTGTGCTGAGTCAATTTCTCTAGATCGGCTCTCTTCTTTTCATATGGGATCTTTACGGCCTTATTTGGAATACCATCCATGCCTGGCTATTTGGCATTGAGTGTTCGATTTCAAACATAATTGCATGATGGTCACTTCAGAACACCTGCCAATTTGTTGTCCGCGCCAGAGTGCTGCTAGCGAAGGCTATATCGGTAATGGAGGCCCAGCGTTCTTATCGAAGGTGTCCAATGTTCAGTAAGACCATGTCTAGCGACAAGAATGCCTTTATTGGGGTATCTCTATGCCTACTAGTACAGGTGCTATCCTACTCCATCGCCCACGGATTAAAATCGCCTGCAACCACGTTCCTCGCAGTAGTACTATAGAAGTTCATCCCACAAATTTTCGCTCGAGTGTAAAACGTTTACCCTAATAGCGATTTGTTTTGAAACGTTTCTCCTCCACATGCCCATATTACAGGGTTGTTCATATTGTTAGAGATCCATGTCGCATCGCTTATATTTTTATATTGTTCACTGAAATAGCTACATCTACATATTCCTCATAAACCTTATGCTTAAGAAGCTCCTGTATCAGCCTCACAATGATTCAGGTTGAGTTGTATGACTCTCACTTTTTTTCGCTTTTACAAGGGTCACTTTTGACTTTCTATTTTGTGCTACACGACACGACGGGTTCTTATCGCACGACTTCATAAAGTTTCCAGTTTCTCCACAATTAAGGCAGCACTAGCTCTTATCATCTGGATTGTAGAAGGTTTTCGCTAGATGTCCCTTTTCAAGACATTACGATCTTGAAGCTCCCTGTGTTGTTCAATTGCACCTCTTTCAGCTCTAACAGAATTTGTCCTTTGACCGTTTTTCTGATATTTTACACATAGTTTCTCTGTAAAGTATCATTTTTCCGAACAGTCCTTAAGATGTTGCTATATGACATGTCACCAGACAATCGTGTTTTCCCATTTGTTTCTCATTACCTTTGACGGTGCTTGATTTCTATTAGGCGGTGTCGATTCGCCTTAGTTGCAGGAACTTTAGTAGATCAGCTAGCTTTTATGCCACATCCTCTACTCCTGCTGCTCATCGTTAGGGATTGATATCCGTGACCTCCGACCCCCCGGTTGCTTAGAGCCCAGCGATAGCAGAGAGCCCAAACTCGATAGAACAGAGGGTTGTGATGGCGGTTTTGCACACATCTTCTTCTAGTATACGGATTTGGATTTGGTGAAACGCTTCCTGTATGTCGATTTTTGAAAAACTAGTTTTGCCTGATAAAATGTGCGCAAAGGCGTGGGTATCTGTCCGGTACCACATTTAAGGCACGGTCTTCAAAAATCTACAGATTGGGATACCATATACAGAGGGCTCGCCAAGTCGCTACTAGACAGCCGCCATATGCTAAGTTTCATTAATAAGTAGTTCAAATTCAGCACGTGCAGCATGCTCGTCGTCAGCCATGCGACGAAGTGTCGAAAAAGAGCGCTCAGACCTCGCATTTACCAGAGGAAGTGTGCAGAATATGCGAAGAAAACTATGAGTTATGGAATGCAGAACTATATCGTAGTTCTTCAGCTTGTTGTCTTTTGACTTTTGCTTTTGCCCCCAATGGCACTGCCAGTGCTCAAGTTCACATTTAAGCTTCAAGTGTCGCACGACGGTGTCATTATCCAAAGGCCTTTGAATCTATCTATCAAGCAGTCATTAAGATTTTTCCATTTCTTTGGTTTTCGAAGCACATACTTTTTCAGGAAGCAGCAAACTCAGTTTTAATCCATCCAATCGCGTCTTCTTCTTCTTTTTCAGATTGATCGAGTCTTTCTGAAGAATCTCGCTGATTGTATGAATTGGAGATAGAATATCACATAGGCAAAAAATCCCAATTATAAATTGAAATTTGGGCACGGCAGCGATGAGTATTGCTGCTTTTTCCGCTGCCTCCTTATTTTTATACTCTCGCAACAATGTTGCTAAGGAGAGTATTATAGTTTTGTTCACATAACGGTTGTAAGTCCTAAAACTAAAAGAGTCAGATATAGGGTTATATATACCAAAGTGATTAGGGTGACGAGTAGAGTTGAAATCCGGACGTCTGCCTGTCCGTCCGTCCGTCTGTCCGTCCGTCTGCCCGTCCGTCCGTCCGTGCAAGCTGTAACTTGAGTAAAAATTGAGATATCATGATGAAACTTGGTACACGTATTCCTTGGCTCCATAAGAAGGTTAATTTCGAAGATGGGCAAAATCGGCCAACTGCCACGCCCACAAAATGGCGGAAACCGAAACCCTATAAAGTGTCATAACTAAGCCATAAATAAAGATATTAAGTGAAATTTGGCACAAAAGATAGCATTATGGAGGTGCACATTTGGACGTAATTTTTTTGGAAAAGTGGGCGTGGCCCCGCCCCCTACTAAGTTTTTTGTACATATCTCGGAAACTACTATAGCTATGTCAACCAAACTCTACAGAGTCGTTTTCTTCAGGCATTTCCATATACAGTTCAAAAATGGAAGAAATCGGATAATAACCACGCCCACCTCCCATACAAAGGTTATGTTGAAAATCACTAAAAGTGCGTTAACGGACTAACAAAAAACGTCAGAAACACTAAATTTTACAAAAGAAATTGCAGAAGGAAGCTGCACCCAGTCTTTTTTTAAAAATTGAAAATGGGCGTGGCCTCGCCTTCTTATGGACCAAAAACCATATCTCAGGAACTACTCTACCGATTTCAATGAAATTCGGTATATAATATTTTCTTAACACCTGATGACATGTACGAAATATAGGTGAAATCGGTTCACAACCATGCCTTCTTCCAATATAACGCTATTTTGAATTCCATGTGATGCCTTCTCTGTATAATACGAGTATAAACATTAGGAACCAATGATGATAGCGGAATAAAACGTTACAAAAATACGGTATTTGAAAAATATGTAACGAAATCTCGATTATCACTTTATCATGCGAAAGTATAAAATATTCGGTGACACCCGAACTTAGCCCTTCCTTACTTGTTCCAGTTACAAATTTTCCTAGATATATTGGAAAACTTGGAGGATACACCGCGGAGAATGTATCAATCGATTATATCACAGATGGAGCTGAAACTTCCCCCATTTCCCTTCTCTAAATCCACCAATGATATATGTCTACATAACCCCAAATGTATCTCGATTAGTTTTAGGAAATTCAAATAACTGTTAGGTGAACCAAAAGTGGATGTCTTGTTTATAGTGTGTCGTTTTTTTGAAATTTCGATAATCTATACTTTACCAAGATTTTAACTGAAATTGCAAATAGGTTTTGAGTTACAGGCGTTTAAAGAGTGGGCGCTCAGTTCCATCAGAGTTTTGATCGAAATAATTTTTCGAACTTGTAGCAGTGATTACTCGGAGACAAATGATTCGATCACCATCAATTATTTTGGTTCAACTTTTTAAAATACATTTTTAATTATTACGAGTATATTATAAATATTTTCAATTCCCAAAAATCGCTGTTTTGGCTGTAAAACTAGGTGTGTCCCTCATAATTAAATCAGAGTCGTAGTTTTTGACCCTGACGGCAAATGGTGAGAAAAATAAAGTTTAAAATTTCTGAAACATTTATTAAAATAACAATTTATACAATATTAGGTGGTAACTTTTGGCATATATTTATAAAAAATCCATTTTCTTAACGCCTTTTTGAAGACAGTCCAATACTATTTTGTTTAGTTTTCTCTTCTCCTCGGTCTCTAATTCTTTGTCATCATCGTCGCCCTGTGCTGTGGGCCACAAGCTTTGCCTGGCATTGTATAGAAATTTCCGAAACTTCGCTTGCCGTATGAAAGTATCCAAGTCATTCCAGTCACTGTATTGAATATTATTGCAGCATTCTCCAATTAACCCAACGGTCAGCTCAAGCTTTGTATCGAGAATTCTTTTAGCGATAGGTTGATGGCGTCGAAGTTCTTCCCTATAGCGTAACATTTTATAAGTGAGTGTTGAGTCTTTTGCAGGTGTCTTCATGGTGAAATTTATTTATTTTTTAGTTTTAAAGTGCCAAGTTTGAATTTCTTAAAATGACTGACTTAAATTCGTCGTCTTTCAGCCTTTATATACATCTTATGACGGGTAGTAACTAACGATGACTATACAAATATTCATGGTTCGTTAAAATACTTGACGGGTGCCGATGAACAAGTTTTCCAAAAAAATATTCCTTAACAAATAATAATTTCTTCGAATTTCTGCGTTCTTTGTTTGTTATAGAACAACAAATGGAAAAAGTTAAGAAGGCACCGTGGAGATAATAAAAATCAGAAAAACCCTTCACTATAAAACTGCAGACCTGAGGTACTATAAGTTCCATTTAAGGTAAATATCTCCACAGAAATATATGTATACATACCTCTTTGTGTACGGAATTAATTAAATATATCAGACTGGGATAAAATACAGCGTGACTTATTTTCATATGCGGAACATTCGAACTTGCTTTTTTAACACTAAAAATCTGTCAATTCGACCAAAACCTAGATAAAGTGAGTGGTGAAACGATCGATTCTCTCTGTTATTAGCATTCAGGTTACTTGAAATTTTTGATTTTTGTGTCGTAGTAAAAACATTATCTAATAACCGAGACATATACACCCACCTCTTTTTTTACACGGTAGATACGTTCCTCAGAAATCCGTGTAAAAAGAGAGCTCAAATTTCTTATAGTAAAATGAGGGATACGTTCCATGTGATCTGAAAACCGGGTAAGATGAAATAAAGAACTATATTTACTTCGAAAAACCTTGTAAAAATGTTGAAAACTTTAAAATTTCACATATGCATACAAATTGTATGTTCATCCAGCATTTTGTTGAGCATTAAAACTTAAAATACAGAATTCATACAGATGAAAAATTGGTAGAAAAATAAAAGAAAACTTTTAATACAAAATTAAGAACAGAAAACTTATTTAATAAATATAAAAAAAATATTTACATAGCTACATAATTATTTGTCGCTATTTGATAACAAGCGCAATTGTTTGCAAAGAACTGGACTAAAGTTGGTAACATCACTGGAGATATCCATCAAATTATCCAATGGTGACTTTCGACCGGTAATAGAGTTTTGAACTGTTGGACTACTTTCCGAAAGGTCTTGCGCCGTCGACTTTTTTATTAAAAAATCTTTTATAGAAATTTGAACTTTTGGTTTTTTAAGTTCTTTATACCCAGCAATAAAATTATTAATATTAGACCATCATCAATTAAACTAGCAGTTAGTTGACATATTTCGGTTTCCTCGTCGCGATCGCTATTATGGTTCTCAGTTTTGCCGTAATCTGTTATAAATTCAATCAGACAATCATCATAATTCGTCGACACCTTCAATTTGTTAGTCCTCAAATCCTTCTCCTCCGATTTCGTGTGCTGAGGCTATAATTTCAGAAGTCTCCATCGATGCTTGGGGCACTGAGGTACCACTTTTGACGCATTCAGGCCAAAGTGCTTTCCGGCAGGAGTTTAATGTCGATACCCTTAAGTTTTCTTTGGCCACTGAAGCATATGTAATGCAATCCAAATTTGAATATTTTTTCCATGCATCAATGATCATAAGGTTGTTCTTCTCTACTGTATCTAAATATGTTGGCTCGTTGAATGTAATAAAGCTTAAACGTAGCAATTATACCCTGATCTATTGGTTGAATCAAAGAAGCGGTATTTGGTGCCAAATTTATTACTTGAACATTTGGATGCCCTGAAAGTTCTGGAAGGCATTTTTTCCAGAACAAACCCGTTTTATCGGCATTGAAAATTTGGTCGTAGACATAGCGCCCATCTTCTATTATTTTGGCTAGTTCGTCTGGAAAGGTTTTAGCTGCCTTTTCATCTGCTGATGCGATTTATCCTTTAATTTTTAAATTATGAAATGCGTTTCTTTTAAGAAATCCTGTTAGTCATCCAGCCCTAGCAGGAAATTCTTTTATCTTATCTTGACGACTTGTTGGTGGCTCCGATATCTGCAGTTGCTTATAACTTCGTAATCACATTATATATTTTTTACATTTTTACTAACACTTCATTTCTAATGTATGACGATGTTTTGGAACTAGTATGTTCTGATGAAGTGATGACAGATTTCCGCATTGCATTGTCATTTTTCTTAATTGTCCTCTGCTATAAAAGTGGTCGAAGATGATGAAATCAGATACGACGTCACGAGAGATGCTCAGAGGAAACTTTTGGAGAAAATTGTTATCTTCTTGGATTAACATTAACAAGTGGCAAGTTATAGTGAACTCGTCGAAAATCGCAGCGGTGCTCATGATAAAAGTCTAAAAAGGTGAGCATTAAGGAGGTAAACTATTATCCGTAATAAATTTTAATAAAATAAAATACGCAATAAAGCAAAAAGGAAGAGAACATAATTTTTATATAACCCGTTGAAAGAAGGCGGTTTCTAAGAGCAGCCCTAACAAAACACTATAGTGAAAGGGCGGGAATTCAATCTTCAAACAAATCCTTTCCCGAGCACATTCTTTTGTTTTGTGGTATTTCCAAATTTATTTAGATTTTAAATTTGCACAAGTAGCGGACCCTAATTAAGCCTTACCATTAAGCTACCTTACGCAGGTAGCGGACCTTTATTCGACCTTAATCTTAATCACCATGAGCAGGTACCTATAACATCTGTCCAAAATAATCTACCTGGCTCAAACCATACAAATCGATACAACGTACATTCATTATTAATCATGCGTAAGAAAAATTTTTATTTCACCAATGTTTTTTTAACTGCGAGCAAAATATCAACAATGGACTCCGAAAAATCATATTTACCTTATAATATTTTCGTGTACCGCTCAGAGCTTTGTCGTCGTCGGCGTAAGGTTATCACTCTTAACAAGATGAAAATCGACATCACGCAAGAGCTGATCGTTAATTGCTCCAAGAAACTGTGGGAATGCGACCAGGAAGACATCGAGGCTTTCAGTAGGCAGTTGTCGTTTAGAGATAAACTATTGCAGCAACAAAATTATTTATGCGGCAGAACAAATGCTACTTACGATATGGAGGTTGAGAAAAGTATGGATAAAAACATGGACTCTCTCGATTCCGTTGATCTCAATTTTCAGACGACAAATTTCTGGTGAAGACGATATGATGAGAGATATGGGTTAGGAAAAAAATGCTGGATTAAAAGTACCGTAAACTATATTGTTGTACTCGTATATCAGAAACGTTGATATGAATCATTTTTCGCTGTTAAAAATATGCAAGAATGTAAAGTGTAAATTTGTGATTTCGTTGAGTTAAGACTACTTTCCTTGAACTTAATAATTTTCTTTTTTGTAAGTTATATATTTAGTTAAACATAAAAAAACGTTTTCCTAGAAAAACAATTCTTTGATTTAAGACTATCTAGGTTTATTATATCAAGAACTGTAATCAAAATCTCATCGGTAAAAGATTGCGAATCACACCACGAACAACATTTTGAGAGACGGCGGTTTGTCATATAAAAAGATGTTAGTGTAGAGTTTTAGAATATATAAGGAAAAGGTAACCGAGAGCTTTAATACGACCAAACGAACAAATTTTTGGAAATTGGCGAATCGAACAAACGACTAGCATAAAAACATACACATATAATTGCTAAACTATCTGACAGTCGCTATAACCTCTAAAGCCTTGCAATTTGCCGATAAAATTTCTCTTAATTGAAACTTGGTAGCGGTCTAAATCACAGAAAATAAATATCAGAGATTCTTCAAAAGTAATGTTTTTTAAAAACTGAAATGTCCGAATATTGGAAATGTAAATAGTTTGCGTTGGACCTCAATGAAAGAAACCTTCAGAGAAAATTGACAAAACATTCTTAGAAAAAATTATATCAACTAATTTCAGATATTTTCATATTCTATTTATGTAAAAAGTATTCTGTAATAAAATAGGAAAAAATATAATATAAAGTGTGTTTAAAACTCAAGAAAGATTTTATTAATCTTACCACTGGTGGGGGGAATAAATAAGTCTTATGTCAAGTGAAAAATCTTTCATTCTAATTTTATTTTTAAATTTGTAAACCTTATGTACTATTTTTGAGTTGTTTTACTTTCAAGTGCACATGTGCATTTGTAATCAATTGCACAAACCTAAGTAAATATGTTTATTATATTTTTTGAGTGCATGCGTATTACATATTAATGTATACGTGCCTCATATATGTACATTATGCATGTTGCATATAAATATATTTTTTTTATGTGTTTATTTATGTATGTTTTGTATTGCCTCTGCCTTATCTAATATATGTGGACTGTATAATTTATTACAATAGTAAGATTTCTTCTTATCTTAATTAACATTTGTGAAATATATAAAAAGTTTAAATAGAATGGTGTTGTTCGTCCTTTGGTAGCAACGAACATGCTCAATTTTGAACATTCTCTCGGGCGACAAAAGAGACAAATTACAGTTTGTTATCGTGTCATGTTCGTCAACTAAGTGACGTTCACGATGACTATCGGATTTTCTTTGTTGAATTAATGATAGTTTGCTCATAACTATTTCTTCAAACTCTTTCACATCGGACGACGCTATACCTTTGATGGGACGTTTCGTTTTTTTGACTTTAGTATTATCCTCTTCACTGCTTTCATTTCCCAGAATCTTTCTAAATCATCTAGTTTAAATGTTGTCATAGCTGCTACTACTTCATTGCTTCTAGATCTTTCAATATTACCAGAAGCAATCCAACTCAGCATTGTGGCTTGTCCTAGTAATCCATCAGTTTAATTATACCTTTTTTCATTATTTTTGGGTCCAAATTAGTTCCAATTACTACATCAATGCGACTTGGTTTGTTGAAATTCGGATCCGCTAATAGTTTATTCTTCCATGTATACGCCCTTTTTTCAAATTTTTTTATTGGAAGTGCCTTGTGCAGTTTAGATAACACCAGAGCTTCTGTTTCTGCTAGAAACTTGCTATTAAATCTGGGTTTTATTTCCAGTCGTACTTTATGCCGTGGAACTTGCACGCATTCCGCTGCGACGCCGCTTATTTCGGTGGTTACCTTTATTTTCGGTAACCCTAACATCTGAACTCCTTCCTCAGAACACTCTCCTTTTGGCGTTACCACTTTTATTATTGCTGTTGCTAAAAATGTGTCTTCTCCTTTCTGTTTAGCCATATTTGATGATATTTTTTGACTTGGTTTGTCTTCATGTAGTAAGGTATTGTGTGATTTGTCGCATACCATATATTTCCAAGTTCTGAAGCTACTTTTGTTGTGTGTTGTCCTAAGCATCTAAAGCATAATTGATTTTTGCGCCCTACTCGGCATTCTACATTTAATTTTTGGAGTTTATCGCATCGAAGTTTGTCATGTCCTTGCATCTGGCAACCCTTAAACTTTGACGAAAACTTGTCTTTCCTGATGGTTTATTTGTTTAGGTTGTGGAATTGTAAAATTTGTTTTGTTGTTGCGAGTTTACTCCTCGAGATAGATATCTTTGTTTGATTCTTGCATAGAGGTTCTAAGTACTGTATTGATGTTACAAAATGAAATTACTTCAACAAATCTTGCATTTCAGTCGGTAGTAGTTGTTTAGAAAATTTTCTTAACACCAGCTGTGCTAACACTTGCTCTTGTTTCGAACGCATGAACAACTTTATTACGAAAATTCAAGTTCTGTAAAGAGACGAGTTTCGCGCGCTTCGCTCTGCTTATGATGTGTTAGCGCAACAACTTGCTAACTTTATAAAATGTTTAAGCTTAAAGAATGTACTTAAAAATACAATTTTAGGAGTTTATTTAATTTTGATTGTACGGTATTAAAATGCAAACCTTGCAGATGTATGTCCCGCTATTTGTCTTGTGCTAGCTCACCTGCGGCTTACCTTTTGCGTTGGCTCATTCTCTTTGATTCATGGCGGAGTAGTACATACACCTACAAGGAGCATAATTATTTTAGCGAACGATCGAAATTATTTAACTTAAATAAAATTAACTTTAAATTAAAATAACGAATCGACATAAAATAAGTGTTTTACTTTGCCACCCGCCAACAGTGAACATAATCTGCCTACTGAGTGTACTATTCGCAACACCATTACCCATCTTGAATCCCAGCATTCTTTATTGGATAAAATTCGACCGAATAAGCCAACAAAGAAGTATATAGTGGAGCGCCGTAAAGGCATAAAAATATTAAAATTCGGAGACAGGGACTGATCAATGAATGCATTATAGCCAAGTATTTGACTGCATTAGTAAAACCTCAAATAAAAGTTAAAAAAATTGGCCGATCTCGATTACATCGAATTTACTGAAAAATGAGAGGCGAAAGGGAAAAAAATGTTTACAGTAAAGTTTTAATTTTACATGTAATGAATTGTATTTACCAGAAATAACTATAATGTATATAATAATAAAATTATTGTCGTCTTTGACGTTAATTGGCTTTCACCATTGCATTCAAAGCAAGCTGCAGAGCAGTTTAATCCACTTTTCCTGCACCAAAAAGGATATATACATCCTGATTTGCATGGTATCAAATAATTCTGGAACTGGTCGCTGCATCATTGTTTGCGGTATCAATATTCCGCATTCATAATTCCAACCTCGTTCTTCCTGGTGATAATGTTCTCTTCCGAGCCATGGTTTGAGTTTGTAAAAATACTCTTTAAGTGTTCAAAAGCGGCATCTGCAGTAGGTGGTAAAGACGGCAGTTTAATGCAGGTTTAATCAGTTGTTCCGTGGAACTGTGGAACTGTGGAACTCCCCTGTGGAACTTGTTCCGTCCCACATCCCCACTCCTACATTTGATAAAAATTTCTCCTGATCTATTTTTAAAGGCATGGTTTTATCAAATATTATATCATTACATGCATTTTTTTTAGAACGACGCGTCCGTTCGATTTTGTGCAGCACTTCTTGTAACCATCAAATACGACATAAATGTTATGTCCATAATTG